>NC_056725.1:1929497768-1929530268 GCF_019279795.1 Protopterus annectens | reverse complement strand
ACGGGAGGCTAACAATGCCCCATAACAAGTAGACTTTCTCCACATACTGTAAATTGGGCTTAGCATAGCTCTTTGCTACAGTTTACAGCTTCAGAAAGGTTTCATAGCAAAGAACTAGTATGTATAGAGATGTAATAACATTTTGCCTAAAATTGAAAGACTTTTCTGTTAGAGAGAAGTGCCATTTGGAGGACTGTCAAGGACACCAAATATCCCAGCTACAGCTTTCCTAAAGAGGTTTTTGATCTTACAACTTTCTATGTGTTTTATAGTTGAAAATTCAGTGACACTGTAATACACAAGATGCGCAAAGTGACTGTGATTAGCACCATTTATAATGATAAGATGGTGGTGTCTTACAGTGAAAAAAACATTCTTTATTGGATGACTTGGGGTGCTACCTCCAATATGAGACACCATCATGAAAGGGCAGTGGGACTGGTGTCATTACTCAAACAGATTTGATTACATAAAAATGCCAGCAGAAAAAAAATATGATTATCTCTGCTTTGCCCAAGTATTGCAGATCAGTCAGACTAGATATTTCTGTCATTTTCATAGGTTCATAGGTAGGTACTATGCTATTGGCCCAAGGGCCTATATAAGCCTAGCCAAAAAGGTACTCTGGCTTTCGCCACCGAAGAAAATTATTTTCCTGTGCCCCAGTCGAGCAGAGCCATAGAAGTGATCCCCAGGATGAATTTCCTATTTCTCATCCAATCATCAAGATTTTTCTTGAAGAGTGCTAATGAGGAGCTTTGTTTGACATAGATAGGTAGTTTGTTCCAGAGTATGGAAAGTCTCTGGGACAGGAATCCATCCCTCCAGCATGTTCTGTTTATTGTGGTGACAAGTTTTAGGTCCCTAGAGCATGTAGCTTGAAGGAATTGGGATTTCTTTAAGTGGAGCATGTCCAACAGCTCTGGGTTTGACATAGCTTTGTATGTTTGGCAGAGATCGCCTCTGAGTAGGCGATATGCGACGGAGTAAAGCTGGTGTTTTTTGAGACGGTCTGCGTAGGGCATCTGTTTGAGGCCAATAATCCTCTTTGTGAGGTATTTCTTCATCCTTTCCAGTTGTTGTAGATGTCTTGTGAGATGCATACCAAAAGGGGCGTTGTACTCTATAATGGGTCTAATGAGTGATGAGTAGAGAGGAACAATGACCTTTTTTTTTCCTGGATGAGAAACCTTTTGTGATGAGGTGTGCCATGTAGAATGATTTCCTAACTACTGTGGCAATGTGATTAGCAAAAGAGAGACTACTGTCCACCTGTGTCCCAAGGTCTCTTATCACACTTTCAGTGTTAAGTAGACTACCGCCTATGTGGTAGTTCATGGGTACAGAATATTTATCAAAGGGGATGACAATGCACTTTTTGGCATTGAGCTTGAGGACATGGCTTTGACACCAGGCATCTGTCTCAGTGAGGCCCTTTTGTAGGATGTCCACATTGTTAGGAGTTTCAATTATGGCTCCTAGTTTGCAGTTATCTGTAAACTTCATTAGCCAAAGACCTTCTGTGTTAACCTGTACTTCATAGAAGTAGATATCAAACAGGAGAGGACCCAGGACTGAACCCTGTGGTACTCCACTTGTCACTGGTCTGAAGTGGATTTGAAGTCTGCTACTTTCACAGTGTGGATTCTGTCAGTGATCCAGTTGGTAACCCATCTTGTGACATAGGGATTTATTCCTAGTTTAGTGAGTTTATCTATAATTCCTGAGTGGGGGATGGTGTCAAAAGCCTTGGCGAGATCTAGATAGGCTGTGTGAACCACCTTACCCTCATCTACAGCTTTGGTGACTGCTTCAAAGACGTATATCAGGTTTAGGATACATGATCTGCCTTTTACAAATCCAAACTGGGTGGAGTGCAGAGTTTGGAGATTACCAATGTCTTTGTTTATAAGTTCCATGGCCTTGCAGACCAGGCTCGTCAGGCTAATGGGGCAGTAGTTCCTGGGGTCCGTGGTGGCTTCCCCTTTGTAGAGTGGGGTAACTGTCACTGTGCACCATTCAGTGGGCACAAAGCCTGAGATGATGCTATGATTGAACATGGTACTTAGGTGGGGTGCCAGTTCATTTTGTAGTTCATGTAGAACGCAGCCTGGGATGTTGTCAGGTCCCATGGATACTGTGTTTTCGTGTTTGTAGATTGTGGTTTTTACCTGTGTAGCCATGATTACAGGAACTTTGCATTCTTCCGGTATAGAGATGGGCCCTTTAGTGGGTGAGAGGGGGGTAAAGTTAGCACTGAACCTAGGATGTTCGCAATATCAATTGGTTCTGTATATTTAGTGCCATTGTGCTGTAACTCAGAGCAGATCTGAGTGTTGCCATTGAGATTCTTGACATAGCTATAGAATGCTTTGTGGTTGTCTTTAGAATCAGTGGCAATTTTGTTTTTGTAACTAGCTTTGGAGGATTTTATGAGGGATCTCAGCTACTTACTGAGGCTGACCAGGGAGTTTCTCCAATCATGGGATTTTACTCTTTTTTGCAACAGTTTCTTTCTTCTATTGTAGAGTTTGTTTATGGCAGGGGACCACCAGACTGGCTTCCTTTTTTGGAGGATAGCATCTTAGTTCTGTTAGGGATAGCATGATCCATGCACTTGTGAAAGCACTTATAAAGTGCATTTGTGTAGGATTAAGCAGTCGTACCTCTATTGTCCATCTGCATGGGTGTCATGAAGTTTGCCACTTCTGTCTTAAGAAGCATGAAGTTGACTTTGGAGAATTTTTTTACGGTGGTTTCCCTAATGGGGGGTGGGGGCAGGATGTGGATGTCTAGGGTGATTAGCTTGTGGTCGGATCTGACCAATGAGGAATTGATCTCTGGTGTGGAACACTGGTCGCCCATGTTGGTAATAGCCAAGTCTAGGATATTGCTGCCCCTGGTGGGGGTGTGGATAAGTTGATCTAAGGCATTGGAATTTATGAATTCCAGAAAACGTTGAGCAAAAGAGTTAGTACATGAGTAGTTTTCCCAGTTAATGGTGGGGTAGTTGAAATTGCCCATTATTATGGTGTTGGGTTATACCCTAATATTTTCCAGTGTATCAAGAAATGAGGAGTGGGAATCCTGGGGCATGGTGGGAAATCTGTAGCAAGCTACAATATGGATTGCGGTCTTGCCCACAGTTAGTTGCACTTGGATAATCTTGGATGCATTATGCTGAGCAACTAGCCTGGAGGTGTGGATATCCTTAATGAATATAGATACGCCTCCGCCTTTAGTGTTTCAGTCCAGGTTAGGTGGCCAAAAGGTGTGGTATGAATTATAGCCTGGTAATGCAGGGGTGCTCGCTGGAGCCTTGAACCAGGTCTCTGTCACAGCACAGAGGTCAATGTTCTCCATTTTAAGGAGTGTCTCGGGTGAGTGCATTTTGAGGTTTAGACTTCTAGCATTGAGTAGTATTACCCTCACATTTTGCTTGCTTGTACCTGTTACAGTGGTGAATTTGGCATTTGAACCTTGCCTAAAAAAGGCACTATAGGGGTGGCAAGAGCCTTAGCCAGTATCCGGAATCCCAAGGGCGACAGGTGCAGGCCATCTCTGGCAAAGCATTGTGGTCGGTTGATCATGTCATCCCGGGCAGACAGATACTGGATCCCCTTAGAATGACACCAGAAACTTAGCCAATTGTTGAAGTCAATCATTTTGTCCTTTTACTGTGGTATAATTCTGAGTGATGGCAGGATGCTACTCAGGGCTAGGGTCATACCTGCCTGGGCTACAAGATCGGAGAGTTCCTCCATGTCTCTTTTCATGTAATCCAGGGAGGTACATCTCACGTCATTCACACCAACATGGACAATGACAGAGTCATATTTGTAATTGTTGTGGAGTGACCTGAGTGCATGCATTATGTGGCAGATCCTGGCACCTGACAGGCAGCTGACAGTAACTTTCTCCTTGTTTAGTCTGGTGAGTGGAACATCAGTGTGCCTGACTATAGAGTCACCTATGACTAGAGTGTTGGGTAAGTTGTTATGCCTTATGGGCTGTGGTTGAGTGGCACACTAAGTTTGTGGGCTATGTGTCATTTGGGTTGCGTTGGGGGGTGGAAGTTGCTTGCGTTTCTGTTATAGAGGTCTATTGCTTATGCATATTTTTATTGAAAGCCTCTGCAAATGTAGGTGTGTGTGTTTCTGTGTGTCTGTTTTGGTGGTGTAGGTTTTGAGGGACTATGTGGAGTGTGGTGTGGTGCAAGTGTTTACCATCTCCTCTTGACTGTCTAGTCCAGTCTTGGGTGAAGAGAACTTTGCTTCCAGTTTGGCTATATAAGTGCATCTCTTACAGGTTGTATTGGTGGGTGTTAGGAGGAGAGGGTTTTCTGTGTACATGAGACAACTGTTGCATTGCCCCAAGATGCCCGGATTTATCAGGTAGATAGGAGAAAACACTGGGATCTGACTCTTATACATTCCTGGATAGGTGCTTATTTATTAAGTACTAAAAACTGTTTTCCTCTAGAAAAGTGAGGAAAGTTGAGTGCTGTAGTAATTTGTAGCTTAGTTTGTGCTTACAACGAGTTCTGAACAAGTGCTGAGCTCAAAGAAACAGATTTGAGTGCTAAAACTAAAACACTGGCTAGTTCTAGGGGAAAATTTGAAGCGCAGACTCTATGGCATGGGAAATAGTCTAACCCCAGCTAAGTGGCGATGCATAAAGTGTATTTTTTTTATTCTGTATCCAAGTATTCAGAACTTTGATTAAATGCCTCAGTTTTCCTACCCTCTAATATCCATTCTGGCAGCTCATTGTACCTAGTGACTACCTTTTTCATGATAAAGTATTTCCTAACATCTAGGCTAAACTGGGCTCCCTTAATCTGGTGGTCATACTCTTTTCCTTTTCATGCTATCCCTGCAGTCCACCTTAGTGCTGTAACACATCCCCCACAATAACTTTTGTATCCATATCAGGTGCTGTCTGTCTCATTTCTTTTCTAAGGAAAAGTGATCATACTCTGTGCATCTCTTTTTGTACAGCATTCCTTCCAATTCCTGTATACTGTTCTCTGTACCCTGTCGAGCAGTGCTCTTTCTACTTGGATGACCTCCAAAATGGAATGCTGTATACCAGCACTGACCATGCAAACGTTTGGTAGTAACAAACTGTTTTGCAGTCAGATATTTGCCATTGATTCTTTCCTTTGCAAACTTCCTCAGCTCTTTTATATACCCCCAAATAGCTCATTTTATTTTAATGTGCAGTTATTTCACCTGTGCTTTTTTTCTCTTTGTCCCAAAAGCATTGACCATTAACTCCTCTATCTTCCTTTAGCTGTATCTCTGTAATCTTAAACCATAACCTTTGCAAGCACACCTAATTCTTCTCACATTGTCAGTGTGACCCCACACTATCACATGGTTACTGTTTGGCACTGGACCCCTAACATTTAAATTCCTCACCTCACCTCATGTTTTCTACAGAGAATTTAAGAGTTTTCACCTCCCAAGTTCTATTCTTTACCTTGTCTCTGAACTCTTTTAGGTCAAGTATATTGATTAATCAACATTGGCTACATGGAGTACAGAGGGATGAAACCCTGACTGCAATCTATATGACCCAGAATGATGTAGTGATCTATGTGCTGGAGGAACTGGTCAGGAAGCAGTCCCAGATCTCACCCATGTTGGAGGACAAAGGTAGCCTGGAGAACTATACTTGTGACTCCTTGCAGAGGCCTGAGAGTTACAGAGGAAAAGACAGGACCAGTTGATATGAATGTGCTCAGTAAACAGCTTACATACTGATGTCAAGCATGGTACCTCTCGGTTTACTTTTTCCAAGTACTTTGGGTTTCCAATACCACTAGAGGAATGGACCCCATTCTTAAGTCAGGGTATGATTACGGTTCATGAAATTAGTACTGCTTCAATATTTGATGTTAGCCAAAAGTGGTTTTCTCAGCACCCACAATGTACCCAGAAATTACTCCTTTTGTAATTCATATAGAGATACATGCATTGTTAGCATATCCAAGTATGACTGCAAATCCCTTTTTTTATTAAACCTGTTGTTCCTATGACTATTGGAATGGTCTGTGTATCTTTCTTCCACATTGCTCTCATTTCTGCCTGCAAATCCTAGTATTTTATGACATTGTGTGCATATGTGTGTGTCTCTCTACCTCTCTGTATGCAAGACACTGTAATTTCTGAGTGTAGTAGTTTCAAAAATCAATACTATTTGTCTTTTTCATGGATTACTAAATTAGCTTTTCTCAAATCTTTTTGTTGAACTGTAGGTAACGGGTAATATAATCTTCATCACTCTCTACAATGCTTTGTGGTTCAAGTTTCCAGTGCTTTTCAGAAACTTTAACACTGTAGTGTTTGCACAATCCCATTGCAATGGTTTTGTCACATTATTGTGCCTTTCAGTATATAAGTCTTCTTCCATCAGTGTATCACATCCAGTAACAAGACGTGTGACTGTTTCCAAGTTCTTTTTTACACAACATATATGTGTCTGTTTCTCCTCCATGTTTAATTGACCTTACTAAACAAAATGTACATAGTCCACTATCCCAGGCTGCCATTATTAACATTCCATCTTTTGTTTCTGTTTACCTCTCCTTAACCATTATTTTATCAAATCTTGGTTAACATGAGATTGTTCCGGAAGATCTATGTACCTGTCACTATATTTATGGATTTTCTATTTTTCTTTCCTTCTCATAATTTTTTGCCATGTTCAATTGCCGTCTGATTTTTGTATAATTCTGGTTTAATTTCCATTCCCACTTTTCACCAAAATGCTTCTGCTAATCTAAACAAGGATGTGATATTAGACCTCTTTTCCTCATTTTTTAAAATTTTCACTATATTTGGATCTGGTGAGGTCAGCAGATATGTATGCAATTCCATGATTGCAGATCTATGCATTCAATTTCAAGGACACCCATACCTCCTTCAGAGCAAGGAATACACAGTCTTGGTATACACTGTTTTTTTATATATCATTTGATAAGTATGAAGCATTTTTCTTGTTTCCCTGTCCAACTGATCCAATACTTTTCGGGGTTAGTCAATCATCTCAAGACTGAAAGTTAGAACAGGAAGAGCAAACTGGTTTATAGCTTGGACTTTATTCTCAGAGGTCAAGGAAGTTTGTAATATTAGCTTTAGTCTTCTGAAGTATTCCTTACTGTGTTTTATTCTCATTTCTTCAAGTTTTATTGCTGATCCTTCATCTATTCCCAAATATTTATGCACTCCCTATGCTCAAGTTCCTTTATATCACATTCCCGTCTCAAACTGATATTTTCGCTGCAGTTTTCCTGTTTTAAATGTTGCTTTTGCACATTTATCAAGTCCAAAGGACAGTCTTATATCATTTGAGAAAGTTTTAACCATTTGTAGTTGTACTTTCAACTCCTCATCCAATAAACTATAAAATTACAAGTCATCCACAAAATTCAAATGAGATGTCTTTAAACAAACTTGGTTTCTGGGAGCCAAATTGTAAACATAGCCTAATCTGTAAAGTAAACAGCTTAATGGGTTAAGGGCAAGACAAAACAACAATGACAAGAATCACCCTGGGATATATCCATTTGAATTTTTATCCCCGGAATAGTCATTTGCCCTTTGTCATGGCTCAACTGCAAGGTGGTTTGCCACTGTTTTCATGGTCACTACAATGCAACTGATCAATGTAGGGTGTATCTTATACATGTTTAAGCATCCCTTTATCCCTGAATGTGGGATGCTGTCAAATGATTTATTGTAACCTATGCATGCCATACCTATACTGATCCTCTTTTTACAGTTCCTTAGCCATATGAGTTTCTTCTGTTACCCTTTTACTCTATTGCCATGATTAAGTTTTTTCCAACTGACTACAGACTCTGTCTATATCATTCCCAGTACATAATTTGTATATTGTTGGGAGGCAAGTTATTGGTCTGTAGTCTTTAGGATGTTTTTCAGGTTCACTCTTAAGGAGAAATATTGTTTTTCCTGTTGCTAAGCAGGTTTATGTCTGTTCTGGCTAAATCTTTGAGTAAAGATGTTACTACCTTTAGCCAGAAGTTAGGTAATATGTCTGGGCCTGGGTTTTTCCATTTAGGAGCATTTCTTAATTTTATCTCAGTTTATTTGGTCATTACTTCATCCCATTTCATATCCTCAACATTATACTGTTACTAAGCAACAGACTAGTAAAACTTAAACTCCTAAAATACCAAAGTAGAAAGTCATTATGCATCACTAAATTCAGCATCATCTATACAAACTAATACAAAGTAGCACTCTTGATTTAAAAGTAATCTTTTCTTCACTGAAATAAAAATATTTATGACTTGCATATATAGCTATAAAACCACCTCTTCAATACAACGCTTGATAATGCAAGCAAGTGTAGTCATGGCAAAGTAGGAAATCATTGCTGAACAACAAACCACAAATATTAAAAACTTAACTTTAAAATAATAACTTACCTATCTATGCAAACAATCAAATGCCTTTCCAAAAAATCCCTTTTGGACAGGCATTTGATTATTTGCATGAGAAGCTTGTAGCTGATGGCAACTGTGTATCCGGTGCTCATGTTTCTATGGAGACAAGCTGATTGGGGCAATAAAGACAGAATACTTTTTTCGATGGCTAAAAGATAATATTTTCTGAAAGCATTAAAGTTGTTTTCTTCATCTAGGAGAGGAATAAAGAAGAGACAAAAGCAGTCAGCACTTTGTAAGTAGAAACACATGCTGTAGCATGTGTCCTAGCATGGATAACATTCATTACAGGTCTATTCAGGTGTGTGAGTGCAGCTGTCAATCTGGGACAATCATTCTTATTGGGAGGGTTAAACTCCATTATTTGAAGATGTACGTGGTTTTGTGTATTTATATTAAGTTAATAGGTTATGAAGATATTCAAGGTGAGGCTTTTTTTGAGGGTTTTCATTAAAGCAAAAAGTCTTGCAGGATTTGACATAGGTTCAAATGGATATGACAAGATACAACTATATAAAAGTTCTACCTTGCAAACATAAGTGTATGCATGTAACACAAAAGCTGAAACTATACATTTTAAATTTTTTTCCAAAGCCAACTTCACGCTTCTTAAGACAGAAGTGGAAAACTTCATGACACCCATGCAGATGGACAATAGAGGTATGACTTCTGAATCCTACACAAATGCACTTTATAAGCACTTACACAAGTGCATGGATCGTGCTATCCCTAACAGAACCAAGATGCTATCCTCCAAAAAAAGGAAGCCAATATGCTGGTCTTCTGCCATAAACAACTCTACAACAGAAGAAAGAAACTGTTGCAAAAAAGAGTAAAATCCATTGATTGGAGGAACTCCCTGGTCAGCCTCAGTAAGAAGCTGAGATCCCTCATAAAATCCTCCAAAGCTAGTTATGAAAACAAAATCGCCACTGATTCTACAGACAACCACAAAGCATTCTATAGCTATGTCAAGAATCTCAATGGCAACACTCATATCTGCTCTGAGTTACAGCACAATCGCACTAAATATACAGAACCAACTGATATTGCCAACATCCTGGCAGATAGGTTCAGTGCTAACTTTACCCCCCTCTCACCCCCTAAAGGGCCCATCTCTATACCGGAAGAATGCAAAGTTCCTATAATCATGGCTGCACAGGTAAAAACCTCACTCTCCAAAACCAAGAACACAGCATCCATGGGACCAGACAACATCCCAGGCTGCGTTCGACACAAACTACAGAACGAACTGGCACACCACCTAAGTACCATGTTCAGTCATAGCCTCACCTCAGGCTTTGTGCCCATTGAATGGCGCACCACAATGGTTTTCCCACTCCACAAAGGGGGAGCCATGAGAAACCCTGAGAACTACCACCCCATTAGCCTGACGAGCCTGATCTGTAAGGCCATGCAACGTATCATCATGGAACTCATAAACAAAGACATTGGAGATCTCCAAACTCTGGACCCAACACAGTTCGGGTTTATTAAAGGCAGAGCATGTCTCCTAAACCTGATAGACTTCTTTGAAGCAGTCACCAAGGCCATAGATGAGGGTAAGGTGGTTCACACAGCCTATCTAGATCTTGCCAACATATTCAACACCATCCCCCACTCTGGAATTATAGATAAACGCACTAAACTAGGTATAAATCCATATGTCATAAGATGTGTTGCCAACTGGCTTACTAACAGAACCCACACTGTGAAAGTAGCAGACTCCAAATCAGACTTCAGACCAGTGACAAGTGGAGTACCACAGGGTTTAGTTCTGGGTCCTCTCCTGTTTGGTATCTACTTCTCTGAAGTACAGGCTAACACAGAAGATCTTTGGCTAACTAAGTTCACAGACGACTGCAAATTAGGAGCCATAATTGAAACTCCTAACGATGTGGACATCCTACAAAAGGGCCTCACTGAGACAGATGCCTGGTGTCAAAGCCATGGCCTCAAGCTCAATTCCAAAAAGTGCATTGTCATCCTCTTTGGTAAAAACTCTGTACCCATGAACTACCACATAGATGGTAGTCTACTTAACACCGAAAGTGTGATAAGAGACCTAGGGACACAGGTGGACAGTAGTCTCTCCTTTGATAATCACACCGCCACAATGGTCAGGAAATCCTTCTACATGGCATACCTCATCACAAAAGGTTTCTCATCCAGAAAAAAAGAGGTCATTGTTCCCCTCTACTCATCACTCATTAGACCCATTATAGAGTACAATGCCCTTTTTGGTCTGTATCTCACAAGACATCTACAACAACTGGAAAGGCTGCAGAAATACCTCACAAAGAGGATTACTGGCCTTAAACAGATGCCCTATGCAGACCGTGCCAAAAAACTCCAGCTTTACTCCATCACATATCGCCTACTCAGAGGTGATCTCTGCCTAACATACAAAGCTATGTCAAACCCAGAGCTGTTGGACATGCTCCACTTAAAGAAATCCCAATCCCTCTGAGCTACATGCTTTAGTGATCTAAACCTTGTCACCACAATAAACAGAACATGCTGGAGGGATAGATTCCTGTTCCAGAGACTTCCCATACTCTCGAACAGACTACCTGTCTATGTCAAACAAAGTTACTCATTAACACTCTTCAAGATCTTGATGATTGGATGGGAAATAGGAAATACACCCCGGGGATCACCTCTGTGCCTCTGCTTGACAGGGGCACAGGAAAATAATTTTCTTGGGTGGCGAAAGCCAGGGTACCTTTTTGGCTAGGCTTACATAGGCCTAGGGCCAATAGCCTAGTACCTACCTATGAACCTATTATACATAATAGGTGGGAATAATAACCTCATATCATAATGGGAATACTTTCCATATTATCTTTGAATGTGAATGGTCTCACAGGTTTATATAAAAAAAGAAAGAGTAGTGAAATATATTAAAAACTGCATAATGCAATATCTATGCTGCAGGAGACATATTTGGAAAGCAGTAAGCATGTGAATTTGATACAGAAAGGATTTTAGGATGATTTTTCAGTGGAAAATCTGAGACAAAAAAAGGAGAATGCTTATATTAATTCCTAGAGGAACTCCAATAGTGACAGAAGAGGAAAAAAGATAATAATAGTAGATTTGTAGTAGTAAGGGGCTACTTATAAGGGAAGAGGATTACATTGGCATGTATTTACATTTCACCTAAAACTTGCTACAATGATACTTAAGAAAATTCTGGGAAAAATAATCAACTTTCAACAGGGAATACTACTTACAGGTGAGGACTGGAATTTGATTTGCAATAGTGAAGATGTATTTGCAGGCCTAGAAGGCAAAATATAACAAAAGAGGCTACATTTTTGAAAAATAATTATGAAAATATTTGGGATGGAATATGTGAATTCTGTCGTAGGAGCTCAGAGAGAATTTATATATTATTCCCCAATGTAAAAAAAATGGGCTAGGCTAGATAGAAATTATATTTCACATGAACATGTGCATTTAATTGAAAGTTTTGATACGCATCCAATAACTATTTCAGATCATGAGCTAATAATAACGAAAGTAAAAATGCAAGGTAATCAAATAATAATGAGACACTGGTGCTTCCCCAACACTCTGTTAAACAGAGAAGAATTTAAGGAATGGCAAGTGGAAATTATTCGGGAGTTATTAGGGAAGGTATAAATTTCTTCAGAAATATAGCTAGGAGTGGGATAAAATCAAAGTGGAAGTTAAAAAGAGGGTAGACATAAAAGAAAAAGCATCACAATTAAGGAGTTTCAAGAATTATTTAGACAGACTGACAAAGGTTCAAGTACTGAGAATAGCGGGAATCTCACAGAACAAGAAGAGACACATCTGCAGAGTGTTAAAGAGAAAATAAGGACTACTTTGATAATATGTATGAGTTTAGAAACATTGCTGTTAAGCAACTGTTTTTAGATAATGCCAGAGCGCAAAAGCTTTTAGCACAATGGCTCAGGCAACAGAAAGTAGAAAGGATTGTCTTCAAGCTTAGGAAACCAATAACATGGAAGATAACCAGAGATCATGTACAGGTGCTAGAAATATTTTGGAAATTTTATGAATGTATAAAGCAGAGAAATATGGAAATCAGGAAAAAGGACAAATGGAAATTTTTATGGAAGAATTAAATATGCCTAGGTTAGAGGTAGATCAGACTCAATTACTAACAGTCAGAACAGGAGGAGATTACAACAAAATGGTGACTTATACTCAATTTGCATGAAAGTCTCCAGGAATAGATGGTATTCCTGTGGAAGTCTGAAAGCTAAAAGGGTAGAAAGTGATAAAAATGTTGAAGATTTTGTTTAACAGTATTTTAAAAGGAGGAGAAGCAACAACATTCTGGAAAAATGTTGTAGTGACTGTAATACATAAAGATGGTAAAGACCAATCAGATACAGCTATATATATATATATATATATATATATATATATATATATATATATATATAGACCCATTTAGATTATAAACCTGGATTATAAAGTGTTTATGTTTATAATGGCTAATAGAATGGCAAAGGTGATGCAAAAATTGATAGATATGGATCAATCTGGTTTTGTGGAGGGAAGGCAAACATTTGACAACATTAATAGACCAATGATGATCGAGAGGGAAGCAGAATTTAAGAAAAGTCATTGTTATTGATGGGTCTTGGTGCAGAGAAAGCATTTGACAGAGTAAGCTGGGGTTTTATGAGTAGGACTATAGAAGCATTTGCATTCCATGGCAAAAAATAAAGTTAATTAGGAAGATACATGATGGATTGGAGGAAAAAAATAAAGTGTGTGGGGAGGGGGGGGGTCCTCTCTGATAACCTCTGTTTGAGTGAGGAACCAGGAAAGGGTGTTTTCTTTTCCCTTTGCTATTTGTGTTATATTTAGAACCACTGGCAAAGAAAATAAGAGACTCAAAAATTCAATGATATAAATGTTATCGTAATCCAGTAAAGTTTGCTTTGTTTGTAGATGATAAAACCAGAAAGGAACATTTCAGTACTGTGGAACATTCTGAAACAGTTTCAGGTATTTTCAGAATACAAAATTAATGAAGATAAAACAAAGGCAATAGCTGCAAACTATGTACCCACACACAAATTGGTTCATCAATACCTATATTTATGGAGACATAATAAAATTAAATACTTAGGAGTATGGGTTAAAATGATTCTGTTATGGCAGCTAAGGCTATGTGGGAAGAGACTAAACAAAAATAATACAAAAAATGACAAACTGGAAGCTCTGTTTTATGGATATGGTTAGCAAGATACAAGCAGTGGAAATGTTGTTAGTCCATTTAGTTTTATACACGGTTTCGCATTCAGGAAGAAAGCGGTCATCATCCCTCATTAGACCAATCATCATATATAAAGCCCCGTTTGGCATGTCCCTGACCAAACATGTATAACAGCTGGAAAGGCCACAAAAGTACCTCACAAAAAGGATCCTAGGCCTTAAACACATGTCCTGCATAGACAGACTTAAGAAACTTCAGCTGTTCTCATTCTCTTATCGTCTACTTAGAGGTGATCTCTGCTTGCCTATAAAGCCATGTCTGACCCAGCCCTACTTGAAATGCTGCACCTAAAGAAATCCCATTCTCCCCACGCCACACACTTCAGAGATCACAACCTCATTACCACATTAACAGAGCATGCTGGAGAGACAGGCTCATCTCCCAAAACCTGCCCATACTCTGGAATAAGCTTCCCATTCATGTCAAACAGAACACCTCACTGGCCCTCTTCAAGAGAAATCTTGATGAGTGGATGGTTAACAGAAAGTTCACTGCAGGGATCATTCCAGTTGTCCTATTGGATAGGGGCACTGTGAACTAACATCGGGTGGCTTGGTGGCTGGGCAGCTTTTCTGGGCTAGGCTTGCAAAGGCTCCAAGGCCATTAGCCTAGTATACACCTATGAACACAAGTCAGGCATATTTTTATCAACCAGAGACGTGTGGATAGCAATTCATGAAGAGTTGAATGATTTTATCTGGGAGTGCAAGAGGGCAAGAATCAAGTAAGGTAAATTGATCTTTCCAATAGAACAAGGTGGTTTGGGATTACCTGATTGGAGGGATATTTCAGAGTTAAATAGGGAAGGCTCCTATACATAGCATAAACAGAAATCTATAATTCAAAGTGGAAAGGGGTGTTGATGAAACAGAGGAGAAACTCAAGAAATAAGGAGAGACTGGTATTTTGGATGCAGATCCTTAAGGACATTAACAATAACTATACAGGGTATTATATTCCTAAAGTAGGAGAATGTATTCTAAGAACTAAGTCAATATAGGAATGGAGAAAGGTGATTTTGCTGATAGGGTTGACTACAATTAGGGGTACAGAGAACAGGCAAGAGGGGACTGAAATTTACTATAGAAAAATGGTAAAAGAGCCAAGGTATTGGGAGCAAATAATTAAAGAGGAAAGGATGAAAGGATAAAAGAATAGGAAGAGGCTAATAATTCATGTAGACTGCAGGCTAGAGATTGTTTTTCTTATCAAGGACTGATACAAGAATATAGACGAAGAGAAAGAAACAGAGGGATCCTTAGTGAAAGACCAGTGTTGGTAGACTTTTTAGAAGACTCTAGAACAGAGGCTGCTGTTAAAAAAGGGATAATTAGTAGGGCATATAAACTATTCCATGATAACCACAGGAATCATTCAGAGGAGGTTAGAAAGGATTGGGAAGAGAGATTGGACAAGCAATTCACAAAGAAACAATGGGAGGATATATGTATGGCTCCCAAATATACAACAAAGTCTAGAAGTTTTAGGATCTTTGCTTGGAAGTATTTGTATAGATATTTTTATACCCCCAGCAGATTACAAATGTTGGAGGTATGATGGGGAAGAAAGAGATAATTGGGAACATATTTTTGGGAGTGTAATGAGTTGGCAGACATTAAAAAGTCCTTGCAGACTACTCTGTCAGAGATATTGGGTGAGCAAATCAGTGTAACTAAGAAAATTATTTTTTGAGCTGTGGTACTGCATTGGAATTGTCTAGGCATAGTAACGCCTTCCTGAGTTTAATTTTAGCAGCTGCCAAAAAAACAATTACTAGAAAGTGGAAATCATAGTCTAAACCATATATATATATATATATATATATATATATATATATATATATATATATATATATATATATATATATATACACACACACACACATGGTTTACTATCATTTGATTGATCAGTACTTGACTGAAAATCAAATGCTTGAATGAATTTAACTGAAAACCCATTTGACTAAAACCCATTTCACTGAATCACAAACCATTGAAAACATTCAACATAAGAAAATACAGCATAAAATAGTGTTTTTGCTGGTTGGGAGGGTGGCCTAATGGTTAAGCTGTTTGCCTTACAAACACAAGGTACAGGGCTTGAATTTCATAAGGGATAATTGGCTAGGCTTAAAATGGCTTGCTTGCAAGGGCAGTTAGCCTAATACTTAATCTATGAACCTATATATATATATATATATATATATATATATATATATATATATAAACAGCTTGGATGTTGTAATCACGTTGAGATTTTTGAGAAAGAACTATTTTGAAAAGACTTGTGATATACCTTTACTTTTATAACTTTTAATAGTTTGAGCAATGTTCATATCTTTATTTTAAATTAATATCATTTTGTAATCTGCAGATACGAATAATAGTGCACGGGCACCTCAGAGTTTGTATATGGAGTAGAAAAAAATCCCTCATGTTAAGCATTTCTTTTTATTCAACTTTTTTATTGTCACAAATGGAAAATATGAAAATGCATGTGCTGAGATAGTTATATTCCAGGAATTCTGTACATTCTTTGCAAGTATGATTATTATCATTTTATTTTTCACTGCAATTGTCAATAAAGTTTATATGTTCAAGACTGACATTTCTTCTGTTTTTGAGCAAAGTACAGATGGCTTGTTGTCCTTCAATCCTCAGGGGGTCTGCCTTCTTAGCAAAAAGAATGTGAATATACATAAAACTGAAGCCAGTGTTACAGCCTTTAAACATTGAAGTGTGCAGTTTGTCCTCATGAATTTAGTCACTTACAGACCTTTTAATTTTTCCTGCCTCAATATTCTTGATCCCTTTTATGCTGATAATGATGTATTTTTTCCTGTTTGTACTTTTGCTACCAGCATTACATTACACTGCAGGACGACTAATGCCTTCCTCCCCACATGATTGGCAGTGAAAACTATGCTGTATGCCATCCTGCTGTCATGCCCCAATACACTAGTCATTTCTCATGAGACCGATCTCCTGCTAACAAGAACAGAAAGAGCTTCTTTTTTGTTGTTGTTGCCTTTTTTAAAGCTAATTGTAATTTGACGTTATATCCTGTGTCCTGTTAGATTATATTGATTCTCTAAGGCTGAACTCATATATCACTTTCAGAGCCATCTAAGTCTGTGTCTTATTAAGTATTGACTGTAAATGATTTTATTGCATCCTAATTCAGCATTTTGTGAAAGCATGCTCTTTATAGTGTGATATTAGAGAAATGATGTGCTCAGAATATTTTTTGATTTATTTTTCTCCCTATTTGTTAGGAACACTACCTGGTTAAGTGACTTAATCAGAGTCAACACAGTAGGCATGTGAAGGTGGAAGGAATCTAGCCCTGTACACAGGCACGGTTAGCAGCTGTCTAACAGCTGAGAGCTTGAGTTCTATATGCTAACTGCCAGACAAACTCCTGTGTTAAACGCAGTTAACAATGTAAACATAGTTATTCTGGCAAATAATGCTACAGTGTAGAGCAAGCTGAAAATATTGAAAATGTTTTTGTTTGTGGCACTTGCATGGTTGTTCAAAACAGTCCATACATGCAAACTGTACAATGCACTGTTAGACAAGGATTTGTCTACTGGTGATTCATCGTAACCAGTCAAGGGAAATGCATCTTCAATAACTTCAAAAAGGCTTTAGAGTATTTGAATAGCCTTAGAGAGAAATTGCCATATCTGATTCCATTTATATAATTTTATTTTTCATTTCTGCAGACAGGACAGGTTTATTGAAATGTGTCAGTTGGGATTCTTTTACAGGGAGTCAGTTTGACCCTTGGCAAGCACAGGAAATACCTCATAGTTTTGTCAACAGGCTTCATAGGGAAAATAAGTAACTCAACTTTTAATTGAAAAGGGCAGTGCAAATGCAATGATATAGCACATCATTTTAGACTTGCATGCTTTTAATGAGGTGTCAAATGTTTATCACAAGAACGCTGGATTACAAAGGCCAGTTCTGCTGGAGAAAAAATTCAAGGCATACTGGAATGTGACATGATAGAAATCTTTCGCTCTAGAAAATGATATAAAATAAACTAGATTACTTGGAATCAGAATCACAGAAGAATGACGTAGTACTAGTTGGTAAAAGAAGAAATTTATGTCCTAAAGCAATAAAAGAGGTCGCTTAGCCTGAATAAATCTGTTCTTCATACAATTAAGTGGGGTTCCCACATTTTGCACTAACCACCATCTTACTTATTTCCAGTACAGCAGTTAGGGCAAGGTAAAAAGGGTATTTGCACCAGTCATAAGCTGTTAGGGAGCATGACTGGCACCTCAGATGAGTTGCTGCTTGGGTGCAAGTGCAGTAACTGAATTCATTTAAGCAGCCACAGCTGTTATCACGTTTGCAACTGTAATAAGGAGCTAATATAAGCTTTGTGCTATTTTTGGGGCCCTCGACTTTAGGGTGTGGGAGTCACCACATTGGGCATTGTTCAGAGCACCAGTTGACATAGCTACAGTTATTATCTCTATATGAGTTTGAAACTAGGATTTGATTGCTCCAATTTACAAAGTCTGTACTGGTCATGTCTCCTATATTTTGTTGTCTCTTCCAATCTTGGAAGGCCAAAATGCAACAAGTACACATTACTATGCAACACAGCTAGAATGGCTAGTGATGACTGATCCAATCATTTTAAATTTCCTGTGATTCAACAGAAATGTCAGCTTTCCCATTGAAATAACTGCTGTCACCTCATTATTAACATAAGTTTACTTAGTGCTGACATGTCCACCTCTCCATAAAACAGAGTTAGAATGTATAATGGGAACTGCTGAAATGATATCAGGCCTTAGTTTGACCATTATCTCTGTCACTCACCACTGAACTGAAGACTGCCAACTGCCACTATAAAACAGAAATCGGGTATCAATCCAGTTGTGCTCCATTCATGTGTCACATCACAAATCTTGTCCATAAAACAAGGCTGCAGTGCCAATCGGAACACTTTCAATCATCTTATGGCTTGCCATCATCCCATTATTCGTGCCAGCATACCTAGTGGATGGACTGCCAGCAAACCCTCAGTTGACAGGAATCAGTGTAGTTATGCTTGAGAGTTCCTCATTACATGGCTCACACCACACATATGACAGGGAAGCACAGGGCTGCACCACCTGCCCATAGAAGCATAACTGTAATGTCTTGAATGGACAGTTCAAGTCAACTTATGCCTTGTTGTAGTCTTAGTATCCATGCCATCTTTCCTAGTGCACTGAGCACTACCTCTCTAGCACCATCACATGGACGTAGGAAGGTATTAGTCCAGCTGTGCCCTGTAGCTCTGTAGCATAAAAGTACTAAAACAAATAAAGCACCTGAGTGACACACTATACTGTTTATACACTATAGTATTTATTGAACAAAATAAGAAATGAAAAGTAGTAAGCGCTCTCACAACCTCACGTTGCTTCATCAGGTAAACTAGTATGAAGTAGTCCTACTTAAATACATACAAATGAGTTCAATAAATCAATCAGTTTAAAAACTCAATTAAAATTTAAAGCAGAAGTCTGTATGCATTTTAAAAAATAAGCAATACAATAAAAACAGCTGCATGAAAATACAACCAGCTTAACAAATATATATGTGTGTGTATGTATATAAGAATAGACAACAAATATAAAATGCATACTAAGACCATCTTTTATAACATAACAGTCTTTATCAGCAAAATAAATACATAAATAAAGTTAAAATCCATAAAAACTATTAGATATGGAAGAAATAGACATCAAAATTGCAGATTAATGTCTGAGCCGCCTTGCCTTCAAAAAAGGAACTAGTGAAGTGGTACCGTTTAAACCTGGATATCTATCTGCATTCAATTTAATTATCCACCTCTGTTCATGTTCTTCAGTGAGGTTTTCTATATCCCCTCCCCTACTATTCCTCTGTATATGTTGTAGGACAAAAAATTTAAATGAGTGGGACTGATTTGTGTTCATGACATGATTAGCCAGAGCATTAGACTGTTTCTGGTTATTTATATCCCTAATGTGTTCTAGGATTCTCTCTTTGAACATCCTATTGGTTTTGCCTATATAGAACGCTGAACATTGTAGGCAAAAACCAAAGTAAATAACATCCGTAGTTCTACAGTCATAGTATTGCTTGGCATATAATGTAAAATGTCAAGTGGGATGAGTGTATTCATTTTTGCTATAAATATACTGACAGGCACTGCAATTTCTATATGGAAAGGTACCTTGTCTATTGGAAAAATTAGTTATAGTTCGTTTCTCACCATTACAAAGATGTTGCTTAAGCGATATGTTATTCCTGAAGCTAAATTTTGGGGCCTCGCCAATGCTAGTAGCTAAGCCAGGTACCTCCTGTAACAAGTGCCAGTTCTTCTTAACAACATCTATGTACTGATTAATATTACTTGCAAATTGGAATACTACTCTGAAATCATTACTTGGAATTACATAATTTCTAGTTATATCTCTGACAGTATTATCTGAGCTCATATATGGTCTACATCTTGTGTGCCTTAATTTCCAGGCATTAGAAATGGTCTTATCAATGTCTGAGTTAGAATAACCCCTATCTAGAAACTCAATTTTAAGGTTATTCAGTGCGTCTATAGCATCTTGATCTCTGTTGTGTAGACGTAATGTCCTATATACTTGTCCCTTTAGTACATTCCTGGGGATGTGTCTAGGATGCATGCTTGATTTATGTAGGCATGTATTCCTTCTCGTTGGTTTAAAATAAATGTTGCTCTTAATTTGTCTCAAATGAGATTTAGAAATACTGACATCAAGGAAATTAATTTGTGTGTCAGAAAATTGAAAAGTAAATCTCAAAAAATCAGTTGTTGTGTGAAGGTATTCAATAAATTGTGTGATATCTATGCCATTGCCTCTCCATAACATAAAGACATCATCCACAAAATGTACATACCAGAGTACCTGGTCAAAAAATGGATTATGGGTAGATAAGACATATTGTTCTTCCCAACAAACTAAGATAGGTTAGCGTAGCTGTTGGCACATGAAGTGCCCATAGCCACGCCAACCTTTTGAAGGAAGAACTGGTCTTGAAAAGTAACAAGCTCTGTAGCATATACTGCATACACCACCCACACACACATACACACTCACCAAACCTGCACCCATTCACACTCTATATGAGAACCATAGGGCTGTGTCCAGCTCTCCTTAAAGTACAGCTTGAGTGGATAGTGGGGAAAGTTTCTTAGATGTCTAACCCACTAAAGCATGTAACAGCCTATTTGCACATGATTGAAAGACAACTAGTTGTAGAAACAACCTATTAAGACTCAGGTGTAACATATCTCTTATGATAGCATGCTAATATGCACTCTTGAAATTTCTTCAGCTCTTTAGCTGTTTATTGGATCATCTGCCAAACACTTGGAATGCAACATCTGTAATGCAGAGAGCAGAGCACAGTTGGCATAATGGTTAATGTCTTCACCTTCAGTGCATGTGGTACAAGGATCAAGCCTGACCTCTTTCCAATGCTTCTGTGTCTCTCTGCAGTTCCTCCCACCTCCCATGCTGAGTGTTTCCATCTCAAACTCACCCAGGGATGGTGTTATAAGACAACAGTAGAAACTCTAGATGGTTCCTATCAGGAGAAGAGTTGTATAGACCAAAGTGTGCACTGTGTCAGGGATAGCCACTCAAGGGTGTAAAAAATTGCTTCTAGGTGATCTGGTCTCTTTGATTACTATCCCCATCGATGGTTGTGGACCCATGCTAACAGTGCAGGGGTCTATGTGCCTTATTGACAAGTGTGTGCCCACCATTAAACCTAACAGCCCTCAGTCAATAAGCTACTTGTCCAGTAGCTCTGCTGAGTGAAAGCTGGACATAAAACCACTTACTCTTAGTAAATGCTGCTTCTTTCCTGGGTCATTATTCAGCTATGGTGCACTGATACTACCAAAAAGGTGACATGCATGTCTGTACTGGCCTTTGAAAAAGTAATTGAGATTTATTTTGGCACCACCTAGTTCTGCCCAAAGCTAAAGAACTTGAGCCTCTTGATGCACTATATTATGGGATATGTGTGACTCAGATTTTATTTAGATTTTTGCTGTGTGGTCATTGCCATTTGGATAACACTTTCCCCAAGGTAGTTTTGCTAACAAGGCTTCAGGGATGCCAGCACAGAATACAAGTCAGGAAATGGTTCACAAGGGTGAATAGATTAGGAGCAACTACACTCCGAGATCACATGATCTCAGTGCAGAAAATGAAGTAGAAGACAAAAGAAGGAAGTGCTATCAGCAATAGACAAATATTTCCAGGAAATGGAGTATGTGCTACTTACATTTGTGTGTGTGCATGTGTGTGTGTGTGTGTGTGTGTGTGTGTGTGTGTGTGTGTGTGTGTGTGTGTGTGTTATGAAGTTACACGATATGTGCACATGTGTTTCTACATGCTTATGCATGCACACATGTATCACACAAAAAGTGAGAAGAAGGAAAACGGAGTATAATCACGAAGGAGCAATGCATACAACAGAAAAAAGAAAGTAAGGAGAAGGTAAAACATTTCTTTCTCTCTTTCTTTCTTTCTTTTTGTTAACCAGGTAAGTACAATAGTTGAAAGACCTTTTTCAGGCATGACCCAGGACACCTGGTGATAAAAAGACAAAAATACAGAAAGATTGTAACAAGCATAGTAATAATAATGGGTCCCTATTAATTATTCAAACATTTTAAAGTTCGAATGTCATATGGTCGACACCATATGATCGAACTTTAAAAATTTCGAAGGTGAAAAGCAATGGCTCCGTACGGCACAGAATGGGAAAATTTCCCTTTTCTGCACTGAAGTGCGATGTCGGAGTTGATATATTTAAGTAGGGGGGTGTGGGGGTATAGGGGTGCTTGCCCCCCCTGCTCAGAGTGTTGAGATAAGTTTTTTTTAAATTTTTTATTATATATTTGATGTTTCAAACTTTGCTCACGTCGAACATATGAGGTTCGAAGTTTCGAAACTTTGAATATATAATATAGACCCAGTAATAGTAATAACAACAGTAGTGATTTGCAATGAGTGAAACAAGCATATAGTAATTACAGCAGGAGTGATTTACACAGTCCAAAACACTTAGATTTGTGTAGATTGGATTATACATTTGAAGTGGAGAAAAATGTGTTAAAAAACAGTTTCACTGCTATGTGATGACACATAATTGTAGTGACAAAAATAAGTAGTGTAATGTGGGAGATGGCAAAGACAAAGACTGAGGGCAAAGTCTGTTATGAATAGGTTAGAGGGTGGTAACTAGGATGCAGGAGTAGGAAATGGAGAGAAAACTGGAGTGGATAGGAATGCATGTAAACATGTAAAAAAGAGTGGAAAGTGAGAAATGGGTGTCATATAATGAGTGGATGACTTAGAGAACAAGAGTAGGGAGTGGTTGCTGGAGAGGAGAACAGAAGGGGGTGAAATTTAGAGGTATAAAAGAAGGAAAGTGGCATAAATAAGTACCCTATAAAAAGTATTGAAATACTGCCTGAATGATCACCCATGACTGCCAAAACACTGACACTGTAAGTATTGAATGGAAGGTTTTTTAGTGCTTTCATAAAATATTTGAAAGCAGTAGCTGGGTTTGATGCCATCAGGGATTTTGCTCCAATTTCTAGTGTGGTTTTAGTGAAATCTGTCTCGCCAGTAAATAATGTATGTTAGTCTGATAAGTAGGTTTGTGTCCGAGTTTCTGGGAATAAGACTGAATCCTGTAAAATATGAAAGTTTTGAGGGAGCTATTATTTAATAATCTGGAAGTAAGTATGTTTAGAAAGAAAGATGTTCTTTTATCAACATGGAGTCATTTGGATTTTTTAATATCAGACAGTGATGTTCCTAGAACGCACTAAGGTTTGTAAAACACAGAATTTTATTTTTTGTCTTTCAGAGAAGTGATGTATTTTGTGTGTGATGTCATCTGATAAGTGGGAGAGCATATTCAAGTTTGGTGAGTAGAACATTGATAGCCATAGCTTGTCTAGCTTCCAGTGTTAAGAGATTATACATTTTATATGCCACGTCATAAAGCTGAGAAACTACTTTATTAGGTCAGGTTTGAATGTGGGGTAAATGAACATGTTGGATCTAATAGAAATCCGAGGTATTTGATAATGAATTTTTATAGGGTGTAGGATCTGGAAGGCTTGTGTTTTAGTTATGCTGAAAGTCATAACAGAATATTTATTGGTATTTAGTACAAGGCTGCTAGTTTGCATTCTGTTCCACACTAGCATGAAGCTGGGTGATTTATTTAGTGAAGTGGATGCTCTAGTAATAAATGCATCATCTGCATATAAGATAATGTTAAGGTTAGGTATCTCCCAAGGGAGATCATTAACAAACTGAGACTGGTACAGACAGATCTCAGTGAGACTTCCATATTTAGTAAGGGGTCAAGACAACTTGTGTCAGAGGATGCAATAAATGTCATGTTATTTAGTTAGTTATTAAACTACAGGCATACTTCATCTGAAAAACAGCATTTTTTTAAAGATTTTATAACATCATGATGTGGGTCCTCACATTCAAATGCTCTTTTGAGGTCTATGAACATGGTGCCTGTAAGTTTACCATCTTTCTTGTTCTTATAATCATCATTAGTCATACAGTAGCTGTACTTGCGCTGCATTTAGACCTGAATTCATGCTATTTGTTTGTAAGGATGTCATGCTGTAAGATGTACGTCAGGATTTCCTTATATAGCATTTTCCAAAACTTTTACTAAAGGATCTGAATTAACTATGGACCTGTAGTCTTCAGCTGTTTTGGGATGAAATCTTTGGAAGTGGAATTATTACAAATTTTTTTTAAAGTTTTGAAACAAGTTTGCTATTTAGTGAGAGGTTAAAATTTATATGAGAAGTGAAGCTTGATAATAATTCCTAGTATGAGAACCAGTGAAATGTATAAGGTCGGGTCTTGGTGAAGATTTGTAAGGAATTTTATATACTTGTTCCTTAACTTCTTTCTTTGTAATAGCTTTAAAATAAAAGTTGGGACAGTGTAGGCTGCTGTAAAGTGGCATTTTTGGGGATGGTGTATTGACATTATTGAAGGATAATTGGCTGCGTTGATGTGGGGTGGTCAAATTAAATGTGTTTCCTTGTATGGCATGTGGGTCTATTAGCTGTGCATTTATTTTGTTTTTAAAATGTTATTTCCACAGTCTTTTCACTAAATTCCAGAATTGTGTTGGGCAATGGTGCTGATGTACTTGGCTATTCCTGTAGTAGTTAGTATTGTCGCTATTAATAGCAATTCTAAATGCAAGATAATGCTGATGCTAATTTGTATTGTTTGGGTTTTTTCCAATGAGGCCAGTATGTGTTCCAGCAGTTTAAAAGCTGGACATTTTCTGGGTTTAACCATGACACATTAGTAGCTTTGAGTCTTCTGCTTTTTACTGGGTAGAGTTTTACTTGCATATGTGTAAAGGAGTTTAGGAAAATTGAAAAGGCTTGTGGGGGCATGAGGAAGCATAGGGTTGTGATGAACTGGTGTTGATTAGTTCATGAGGAAGGGTATATTCTGAGCTCTCTGTTATTTTTCAGAGGTCAGGTAGATTGGTGGTGGTCGGAGCTCTTAGGTGTTATATCAATCCTACTAGGCAATGACAACTTAGAGAGTTAGGTAGTAGAAGGGCGGAGATACACTTTTCAGGGATGTTGGTGAATGTAATGTCAGGAAGAGTGCTTTTTTAGTTGTAAAAGCCTATCCTAGTGCTAGTGGTCACCATTTATGTGAGGTTATTATGTAACAGAATAGTTTTCAGATTTGATATGAAAAGTTTGCTGTGTTTGACTATTGACATTATACTATCAATTATGGTCTCAAAACTGGAAATAAATGAAGATGGTGGGACATGAATGTATATATATATATATATATATATATATATATATATATATATATATATATATATATATGTACACCCATAAGACTTTGAGTTAGAAACCATATTGAACAAAGATGCTTGGAGTCAAATAACATGAGCAAAATACACCATTCATGGATGGAGCAGTGGTGCAGCAGTTGTGTGTCACCTCACAGCAAGAGGTTCTCCGGTTCAATTCTTGTCTGGGATGCCTTCTGTGCGGAGTCTGCATGTCCTCCCTGCATTTGTGTGGGTTTCCTCAAAGTGTTCTGGGTTCTTCCCATGTTACAAAGACATGCATCTGGAGTGTTTCCCTCCGGGCCTCCGCTGAAAATTGGCTTTATTCCAAGTCGGACTTTTCCGGTAAACAAATGTTAAATAAAATAAATTTTTAATACTGAACTGCAGCATACATGAGGCGACCAGCAGTACGACACACAAAGCCTCTTTCACCATTGGACAAACTTAACTGTAACTTCTTGAAAAGCAGTGCCATGTAAAACATCCAGTGCAATATTGATTAGATTATAAAACTGAATATGAATGCATTTACATTGTTTTTAATTCTGTCACGTGTGACGCCCAGGGAAAATAAATAAATAAGAACAAGCTTCTAAAAAATGCCAGTCATGCTTCAATATTTCCAGCTCTGCTCTAGCACTTTTAACCTAATATGCCATCATGCAGGGGGAGCGTCACAGAAAAATAAGTTTCAGAATGCCAACAGAACCTCTGTTTGACTGTATAAATTGGGAAATAAATAACTCCACCAAAAAAAAAAAAAAATTATATATATATATATATATATATATATATATATATATATATATATATATATATATATATATATATATATATATATATATATATATTGTGACATGCCTTGGCATTGCATCAGTAAGTGTACTGCAGCCTATAGTGTCAGGCCTTGGCATTGCATCAATAAGTGTATGCAGCCTATAGTGTCAGGCCTTTACATTGCATCAGTAAGTGTACTACAGCCTATAGTGTCAGGCCTTGACATTGCATCAATAAGTGTACTGCAGCCTATAGTGTCAGGCCTTGACATTGCATCAATAAGTGTACTGCAGCCTATAGTGTCAGGCCTTGGCATTGCATCAGTAAGTGTACTGCAGCCTATAGTGTCAGGCCTTGGCATTGCATCAGTAAGTGTACTACAGCCTATAGTGTCAGGCCTTGGCATTGCATCAATAAGTGTACTGCAGCTTATAGTGTCAGGCCTTGGCATTGCATCAGTAAGTGTACTACAGCCTATAGTGTCAGGTCTTGGCATTGCATCAATAAGTGTAGTACAGCCTATAGTGTCAGGCCTTGGCATTGCATCAATAAGTGTACTACAGCCTATAGTGTCAGGCCTTGGCATTGCATCAGTAAGTGTACTACAGCCTATAGTGTCAGGCCTTGGCATTGCATCAATAAGTGTACTGCAGCCTATAGTGTCAGGCCTTGGCATTGCATCAATAAGTGTACTGCAGCCTATAGTGTCAGGCCTTGGCATTGCATCAGTAAGTGTACTACAGCCTATAGTGTCAGGCCTTGGCATTGCATCAGTAAGTGTACTACAGCCTATAGTGTCAGGCCTTGACATTGCATCAGTAAGTGTACTGCAGCCTATAGTGTCAGGCCTTGGCATTGCCGATGGAACACCATCTCCCAGCCTCAACACTAACCACAGTACACGCACTCCTTCATAAGCCATGCTTCCCTTGCAGTTGTACCTCAAGACCATTTTCCCAGTCATCCATCAGATATTATTTAGACAGCATAAAATTAATGGGACTTTTTTTAATTTCGTTTTATACATTTGTTAACTGGATAAACCCACTGGAGACAAATGTTCCTTTTCAGAGATATACTGGAGCACGTCTGGTTAAGTAGCTTGCTTAGAGTTACACAGTAGGCAAATGTAGGTGGAAGGTGTCGAACTCTCTAAGCTGGACTACAGGAAGCAGCTCATTAGTAGCTCAAAGCCTCAATCATCTGGGTAACTGCCAGGCATTTCCATGCTTGTATCCCCAACCCTTGTCTTTAGATTACAGACCATTTTTCACCAATATGAGTGAACCTGCATTAACCATCCCATCCTACTTTTCCCTGGCATGCTCCTCCAGTGCTTGATAATGCAGTTAAAACCCAGGGTGGCTAGGACAGAAGGCTTTATTCCTCTGTCTATTGCAGCTGGCTAATGCAAAAAAATGTGGTGGAAAGCACAATCTTTCAAAGAGAGAAATATGCAATAACAAAAGGCCAGATTTGAAAAAAGATAAGTATTTTTTCCATTGAAAGAATGGTGAATTATTGTATTAGCCTTCATGAAGATGTAGTAGTGTCAAAAACAGTAACATAATTAAAGTAATACACAGCTCTCACATAAAGAAATGATTCTGCAGGGTGGAAGGAAAAGGAAATAAGCTATGTCTTAATTAGGATCTGCAGCATATCCAAAAGGAGAGAAAATGGATGACTTCCGGTAGTGTGTGTGTGTGTGTGTGTGTGTGTGTGTGTGTGTGAGTGTGAGTGTGTGTGTGTGTGTGTGGGGGGGGGGGGGGGTAGGGGGCAAGAAGTCTTTTTCAGCCATCAAAATCTATATGTCTGTACCATCCCTGCCCTGGTGGGATTGTCATAACACATACCATGGGATTCATTCCAAGAAGTATTCAGTTTCTGCCTTTAATATCTTTTCTTTCGCATGCAATGATATTCCCATGCTTGTGTTTCCCTTCCTTTTCATGTTGAAAAAAGACTGAGTTAGGAAAGCATGCATCACATTCGTGACTATTACAGAACTGTCCACTGACAGCCACTCAGATGATAGCTGACTCTGTCTGCATTGCAGTTAATTTGAGAATTTGTGAGTAACTGTAAGACTGATTGTGAATGACATTCTGTGATAGCTGAAAATGAAATGTCAGGAGCTCAGCTTTCTTAGCTGGTTAACAAATAAAAGATACAATTCCATGTTTGGTCTCCAAAACAGTGCCACTATCCAAGCTGTGTTATTCATTCTACTTGCGATGCCTGTCATGTTCGCTAAACAAGTTCCTTGCTCCTTCCTATTTAGTAAAATCCTCTTCAGGACAGTGGCAGCACATATCGTCAGCTTTTATAAAGTGCTGACACCATCTGTCCATCCCTCAGTATTCTGACAGTGTGTCCATAGACATATTTTGTCATTACACATTGGGCATTCCTATTTGCTAAAGCATTTTTACATATACACGCAGACACACATACACACACACACGCGCACACACACACACACACACAAATAAAGCAACTGCTAACGCATTGTAAAGTCAATCATGTTTTTCTTACTATAATTCTAAAATATTCATCAGTCTCAGATACTAACAAAACATTATCAGTATGAAAACAGAAGAAATGGAAAATTATAGCATTGTGGAGTAGTGTATAAGAAAGATGTAAAAGATATACACTTCACAAAATATTTTAACACTATATCTGTGAACGCTTTTTCCATTCTAAAGAATATGATTTTGAGAAAATTAGTTTAAAACATTTTTGTTAAAGTTGTCGTTCCATGCATGGTAGGAATAAGCTGTTTTCTTTCCCTGCAGTGACACCATGTGGCCATTTCCAATACTGTGCATTTTAAAGATAAATTGAGCATGAATCATCTGACATACACATTTCAGTGCTTAATTTGTTACTATTTAAATCATTTTTTATTAAGTAAGCTCCATTCATTTTTATCAAAATGCACTGTTGACATTTGTTATGCTCTACATGCAATAAATGTTAGTAGTCAGAATCACACATTTTGTACAAAATTAAAATTCATTTACAAAGCACACTTGGGGAATTTGACTATGATATTTTGGTCTTTTTCTGCTTGAGATGATTTTCAGTAACATCACTTAAACAGAGTGACTTCTACAATTGCATCTGCTCATCTTTGACTTGATATCATAACCAGCATTCCTATATTATGATGAAAGACATTCCGTCAAAGCATTGTACATTGTCCCCTGACAAAACAGCACAGCACTGCCTTTTATAAAGCACCTCTATCTGGAAGACATTCTGTTCTGAGTAAGCTTTTCTCTACTCTTTGAAATTCTCTTCCCTGTGATCATTGCAGGCATTTTGTCTTGAATCCCCTGAAGCCGTTTTCTTTAAATGTCAAGTTGGCATATTTATAGTAACTTTCTGCATTGTACCTCTTTTGAACAATATTGTCCCTGAAACAATCTGTGCCAGATAATCTATTTTATAATTGTTCTACAAAACTGCATTTTCCTGCTGTATTTTCTAATATCACCTATTTTTATATACTTTGCTTCATTAGCGATGTTCTTCAACACTACTGACCAGTAAGGAACTACTTTTTGGCTGTAATATATCTCTTCATATTTTGTGGGCATATACTGACTAGATACACAGTCTCCACGTGGGCTATTTTTCACTGATGATGATTTGAGTGAATCTTGTGGATTTCATTGTTACGCACCTATATTGTTCCATAATTGCTTTTGATATAATGCATATCCCCTGAGTATTACAATGCAAATTTTATTTTAATGTCTTTTCTTTTACACATGTGCAAATATCCCAACACTTAACAATAGAATTTTGAAAGCACACTCCACCTCTGGATGGCCAACATGCACATTTTGTCTTCTCCATTAATATTGACTGACACAGATTCACAGACAAACAAATGCATACATGAAAGACAGAAGTCAGAATACAGATAAATAAATCAAAGCAGAAATAAGGAAACAGATAATACCCTTTGGGAAAATACTAATCTGGTTAGCTGATTAAATCAATTGCTAATGAAAATTACAGGTGATACATTGAAACAAAATATTAGAGAATATATCCTGCTGGTATGCAGCCATAGTATCCATATGGGCTAAGGACCTGAAATGAAATGAAATACGATGTGGGTACACAGGGATATCATGTCAGAAGAACCTATTCAAGCTGTTTGGTTGGATAGCTAGAGTACCAAATCAGAGACGCGTTGCAAATATAACCTACTTAGAATTCAGTAAGGTACCTGCCCCAGGATTCGGTAAAAGTCTTAACCACCTGTGCAGACTAGACAACACAGGTTGGTCAATTAGCATGTCAGTGAGAAATTCTAATACAGAGACAGGTATAGCCACAATAAGAAAGACTTCATTACCTGCTCATTACCTTGTCAGTGAAACAAGCACAGCTGTATCAGACTTGACTGTGCTAGTGGTCTCCTTAATGGCCCTTGCACTGCATTAGCAATCACATCCTTGTACACATATGCACACACACATGTGCGCATTCATGCAGCCTCATTCATGATTCTACAGACATGCACACACAAGTCCGCTCACCTATACACACATATACAAACACACACAAATACTCACTGACACATTTCCAATAGTCATAGCTTCACTAGAATTACCTGCATTGTGAATATTCCCAAAGATGCGCATGGATAACCAGTCTTCTGACTGTATTCACTATTTCTTCCTAGAGTAAAATTATACTAGAACTGATCAGATGAACAAACTGGCCCTCATGGCTGCTTCTCGGGACAGCACATAGCTAATTAGTATTAGCCGCTCGCCTGGCTTGGAGTGCCACATTAGCATGCAGCTTCACACACAAGACTGTTCCCTGTGTTGAGGTCCCTGCTAGGAAAAACCTCAGTGGAAGAGAAGTCTACAAATTGGAAAGGCTTAGCGTGATGCAGAAACCTTCCAAGATAAGGCTTTGACATCATGCTATGCCTTTCAGAATCCCAGGGATGGTGTAGTGGGACATAAGGTGGCAGCACTAGTAAAACATTGGCAGACACATGAAAAGATAGCAGCCAGTGTGGTACTCCAGGGCCAGTACTGGAAGTGGCATTTTCAAAAATGTATGCAACTGACACTGCAGAATGTCTGAAAGAAAAAAATGATAATTTTTAATAATAACATAAAGTACTGATGCATACAAAGGTGATGAAATGAAAATGGGCTTATCATAATTGTAAAACTCATATTAAATATAACAGATTAAATTCAGTGCAAATTAAAAATGTGAAACTGTATTTGGAAATCACTTACTCTGGATAACAGCATTCAATGTGATGAAAGCAGCAGTAGCAGAAAACAAGGGCTTGAGTGGTAGTCATGCCACATTATGTAATCAAACAATATGACAAATAGGAAAGGAAGGCTGCTGGAATTCTGGGATGCATATAAAGAGGCAAATGCAGCAGAAAACATGTGTTTTTGCAGGCACTTGAAAAGGATGTGGGAATCATGTTGTCTTCATAAAAACAAGGATGGAGTAGCAGTACTTCAAATGACAGCAATAGAAATTGTGTCTGTCTTTCTTTATAAACCAACAAAAATAGAGGATAGAAGAAAATATTGAGTACATTTTCAAGAAAAGAAGCTTAATGGAGACATGAAGAAAATACTAAGCCTCTCATGGGAATGTGCAAAGACCTACTGGGTACCACATTAAAAAGTAGCTGCATAAAAACAAGATGACACACTTCTTAGACAAAAAAGTAGGCTGTGAAAGGGAAACTCAAATAATAATGTTTCACAGAGGGGGTGATGAATGATTGGAACAGCCATCTTGGAGATGAAAAATCTTAAAATCATTGTCCAGATGTATGAATATATGAGGCAGTCATAAAATAATTGTAGATTAGGTAGCTCAACTGACCATTACCTGATGCTGTTATGAATATTGCAGAAGATGGGCTGCAATACCTGCTATCAGAATCTATGTGCCCATGAGCCACCAGGGAGTAGAGTTTATGAATGAGCTCAGTCTTCCCAAAAGTAGCCTAGT
>NC_056725.1:1929465268-1929492768 GCF_019279795.1 Protopterus annectens | reverse complement strand
AAATTTACTAGTAACTTTGACAAACAGACATTAAAATATCTTGATGTTCACATAGAGAAAAAAGAGGGGAACCTGTCATCAAGAATTTTCAGGAAAGAAACCTTCTCCAACTCTTATTTGCACTACACCAGTTGCCATCCCCCCCACAAAAAAAAGGGGGTGTTGAAAGGGCAATTGGTTAGGTGTAGCAGAATGACCTCTGATAACAAAGTTTTTCTTGAAGAAACTGAACTGTTAAAGAATCTTTTTACCCAGAGAGGGTACCCTCTAGAGATGTTCAACAAGGTGTTGGAGGAAGTCAATACAAAAAGAGCAGACACTTTTGCCCCTATTTTAGGGAAGGAAGAAATACTAACCCACAATTTAGGTTCAGCGGGCAATTTCGCTGAAAAGGGGACAGGATTAATAACTACCTTTAGCGAACAATCAGCTTTTGTCAGGAACATATTTTCTAGAGAATGGGATAGCTTTTCAAAATTTTCAGATCTTGAATCTATCTTTGATAAAGAACTAACCCATGTATATCGTAGAGGGAAAAGTATCAAGAATTACCTTGAAGCAGGGATGAAAAACAACAAGTGTAATAACCAAGAAAAATCCAAGAAAGGATTACAAAAGTGTGGGAGATGTAATTATTGTACCTACCTGATCTGTGGGGAAAGTATGGTTTTAGAAGCAAGGAAAATGACCATACATTTAAATTCATTTGCTAACTGTGACACCAAAGGCATCATATATTTAGCTGTTTGTAAAAATGTCCCTCTTTCTACGTTGGAAAGAGCGAGAGAAAGCTCAGACAGAGAATATACGAGCACTTATATGATGTCAGGGAAGAAAGAAAAAGTGCATTGAGTAAACATTCAATAAAATGCAACACCACAGGTTACTCATTTTTGTATTGGAAGTGTTTCCCACTAATCCAAGAGGTGGAATGTGGGAGACACTCATTGAGTATAAAGAATTGTATTGGCAGCTCTTTTGGATGCAAACCGTAATTTTGGGCTCAATGATATGGTATCATTGGCGCCAGTTTTGAAGATGAGAGCTGCCAAGCTTTAACTCAAAGAAGTTTTTTCAGTTTTGGTTTTATTGTTATGATATTTTATACAGATTGCAAAAAAACAAGTGTTTCTTTGGATTCTCAAGGTCTCAGTGTATGGCTTCGCAATTCATTCAATGGCCACAAGATGGTGCTTTGTTGTTATTTCAGATCCAAAAGCCCAAATCAAGCACAACACAGAAACATTTCAAAAGTTTTATTTAAATGTATTTAAATGTATTAAAGGTTTTAAATTCTTAGACAAATTATAATAAAAAGGGTATAAGTTGAGATTATATGTTTTTAGAGAATTGGACTTATTTATTTAGTTTTTACATAGTTTTATGAATTCATCATTCAATTAAATGAACCTTAATTGAATGTGTTAAAGGATTGGACAACAGACCTATGACTAAATTCAAACAGCATATAAAAGCATTTCAGTTTTAAAATGGATGTATAACTGATGAAGTTGGCGACGAAAACGTGTATGTGGATACGTTATTTTGTTTTGCTTGTCTTTATTTGATCCAGTCTTTGTTGTGGAGTGGTTCAAAGTGCTTATTAAAAGCAATTTTACCTTGGAGCTTCGATTTATTTGTGCCTGGTGGAGTTCTCATCACACTTTTCCTTCTTTATTATAAATCAGTTCAACTTTATGTGGTGTGACAAAGGTTCTGTGTAAGAACTTTCAAGAAAATATCCTCCACCTCAGTGATGAAGTAGTTTGTTTTAAATATTGGAGTATTAGTTTTTTATCATCTTCACTTGGGGAGTTATTATTAACAAATCGAAAATAATTCCAGTAGCTTTCTCTGTGGCATACTGTTGATTTTTTAAGTACCTTATATATTTTAGATAGAAGTCCCTTTCCAATTATATGTTAGTGCATTAGAATAATGAGTAAATCAATGAATGTGGGGAAAGAATTTCTTACAATCGATTCCATTAGATGAATCTTATGTTCAACCAATTGACAACAAATTTTTAACCACATGTATATGCTTAACTTAGACTTATTAATGATATGGTCAACATATTGTAACTTCCCATCGTCAATAATCGATACCACTATAGCAGTTTTTTTTTCTTTAAATACATTTAATCAGGGCCAATAGCCTAGTAACTTCCTATGACCCTCCTAATACTAGTTTGAGTGTAGATAACTGGAAATACAAAGAAAATCCATGCTTTATATTCAGGGTTCCTGAAAATGAAAGTTGTAGAAGTTATTATCATATCAATATAATAAGAGTTAAGTGGTTTGATTTTGTTTTCTATAAAATAGTATTTTACTGAGCAATGAAATTTATTAGTAGCTATTTTAGTATGATATAATTTTGTTAAATTATTGGGTTTACACCAAATGGGCGGCTGTGGTGGTGCAGCAGTTAGCGTTGCCGCCTCACAGCAAGAGACTCTCCGGTTCGATCCTCGGGTGGAGTGCCTTATGTGTGGAGTCTGCATGTCCTCCCTGTGGTCATGTGGGTTTCCTCCGGATGCTCCGGTTTCCTCCCACATCCCAAAGACATGCTGTAGGTGGATTGGACACTCTAAATTGGCCCTAGGAGTGAGTGCGTGCATGTGTGTGCCTTCTGTGGAAGGTTGGGCGCTGGGCTGGCAACTCGACACCGTAAAACTCCACTGCTAATCATGAGTGGACAGGTGATCTGCTGTGGCAGCCCCTAACCAGGAAAAAGACAAAAGGACAAGAAGATTGGGTTTACACCAAATACCTCCCTGAATATCTTTCCATTTGGCATTATAATTGTTGTTTAACCAAGAAATTATTGTCTTAACAATTGAGGATAAAGAATATAATTCTGAATCTGGAAGACCAATACCGCCTGATGTCCAGTCTCTAATGTGATGGTTTAAAGCCAATTCAGGCTTATTAGGAAACCATGAAAATCTCAGAAACAAAGAAAATACTATTTTATATTTTTTGGGAGTGGGAGGGATAAAGACTATATTATATGTAGGATTTTAGGAAAAATAATAATTTTAATTTAGGAGGGTCTCTCTTCCATAGTAAAAAAAATTACTCAATATATTACTCCATGAATAGTTATTCATTTCTTATAGGTTACTCCTCTACTTGACCTATAGAATACTGATTTCTGATAAACCTATGTCTGCAATACACTGCTAAGGAAGCTGATACCCAATCAGGGAACTAGTGTGTGTGTGTGTGTGTGTGTGTGTGTGTGTGTGTGTGTGTGTGTATGGATCTACTTTCTATCAACGAAAGTACGATCGATAGAATTGCACTTACCTGCTCACTATCCACCGAAAGTGCCTTTTAATGATACAACGAACTGCCGAATTCCTTTCCCAGGGAAAAGAACCATTGGACCACTATGGTGAACTGTGCCCTCTCCCAGTGTAGTGCAATCTCGGAGTTGGTATATTTAAGTAGTGGGGGGTGTGAGGGGAAGCCCCCACTTTGGTAGGATCTGTGTCTTTCTGTTGTGTGTTGTTTGCTTGGTGGTCCAGTGGTCCCTTTCCATGGGAAAGGAATTTAGCAGAATGAAGAAATACGCTGTATGTCATTAGATTCTTAGCAGTGTGATCAAGTATTCAAAGGTAAAGGCAGATGAGCACTGTATGCTGTGTGACAATTTTGGGGATTTTGGTTTCCATTTATATCCTAGGAGAGGGGCGTGTGTGTGTGGGCAAGTATCTAGCCCTGGGGCATGCCAATGGTGATATGACACTCCTTGGGGTGGTATACTTGGAGCTGTCCCCCACCCTAGAATGGCTTCCAGAGCACATAGAAACCAATTATGCAATATTTTTTCAATTTTAACTGATTTTAAAAGAACACAACAGTTTTATTTCCATTAATATTTATATATAAAAACAATGAGTGAGAAGGTCACTGAAAAACCAATCAGTAAAAACAAAATGAAAACTCCAGCAAAGCTAGAACTTGTACTGAGTGACCTCCCAAACCTCTTGTATCAGAGGCACATGGATTATATGCAAATGATCCTTATGAACATCAGATGTTTCAGCTCATTGGTGATTCTGAATGCCATAACATGGGCATTCAGAATCGCCAATGAGCTGAAACACCTGATGTTCATAAGGATCATTTGCATATATCCCATGTGCCTCTGTCAATCGCCAATGAGCTGAAACACCTGCTACTCATAAGGATCATTTGCATATATCCCATGTGTCTCTGATACAAGTGGTTTGGGAGATCACTCAGTGGAAGTTCTAGCTTTGCTGGAGTTTTCATTTTGTTTTTCTGATTAGTTTTTCAGTGACCTTCTTACTCATTGTTTTAGTTTCTTGTTTGGGATATTTTTGCAGTGACCCTAATGATAACGAACATCAGCTGGGTATAACAGCCCTGTGTTTCTAATGTTCAAACACTCTGCTTGTGCTGTGGAGGTTATAACAAGGCCAAAATATGCATATCCACAGCTAGAGGGGTTTGGCTTTATTGGCCTGAAATTGTCCAGTAAAATGACGAAACAGTTCATAGGCATTCATAATCATCAACGAGCTGAAGCACCTGATGTTCATAAGGTTCATCTGCATATATCCCATGTGCCTCTAATATAAGAGGTTTGGGAGGTCACTCAGTGGAAGTTTTAGCTTTGCTGGAGTTTTCATTTTGTTTTTACTGATTGTTTTTTTAGTAATCTTCTCACTCATTGTTTTAGTTTGTTGTTTGGGATATTTTTGCAGTGACCCTAATGATAATGGACATCAGCTGGGTATAACAGCCCTGTGTGTCTAATGCTCAGTCAAACATTCTGCTTGTGCTGTGCTGACGAGGTCATAACAAGGCCGAAATATGCATATCCACAGCTAGTGGAGTTTGGCTTTATTGGCCTGAAATTGTCCATTAAAACGACAAAACAAGTCATGGGCATTCAGAATCACCAATGAGCTGAAACACCTGATGTTCATAAGGATCATTTGCATATATCCCATGTGTCTCTGATACAAGATGTTTGGGAAGTCACTCAGTGGAAGTTCTAGTTTTGCTGGAGTTTTCATTTTAATATTTATATATAACAAATTCATTATTAGTACAGTGATGGAAGTTATTACAAATCAAAGATGGCAGGAAAAACTAGCACTTCAAGGGAAGCTCAATCATGTAAATAGAAAAACAAACATTAAGACACAGACAGTATCGTTTGCCAGTGCTTTCACTTCTAAAATGCTTCTTCAGATCTGCCTAAGTGATTGTTTCATTTTTATAAAAGATGTTGAACAGTTTTGAAGGAAACATTATTGAACTACAAATGATACAGCTTGTACCATGTAAATATTCCATATTCCTAATTTATTAGCTTTCAGGCCAAGAGGTTCAGCATACCGTGTGGATGTTTCCAGATGCAGTGTGCATGAATCAAGTGTGTGCATGCAGGACCCATGTTTTTATTTATTTAAAAGTATGTGTGTATGAACAGCGGGCCACTGAAGGAAACAAGCCTTTGGTAAACAGTGCTGTTGTAAATCAGATGCCAAAATGCACCATAACTAGTAGGTGTGTGAATATCTTAAATTATTTTGGATAACCTTGTTTGCTTTAGGGTAGGAATGGGAGATGAAGAGGAGAATGATAGATTTAGTTTAAGATCCCCACAGAGGGCCTGTGGTTCTGAGTGTATAATATAAGACTGTGGGGGCTAAAGCCTGTCTTTTTATTGGCAAAGCACCCTGGAAAAGTATAGCTGAGGAAATAACAAAATTGAGGCCTGGTAAGGAAGTGGCATGGTATTTTATCAGGGAGGCTATGTGGTCTAGCCTTAAGTTCGGGGATATTAAAAGGTGTGTGGAACAGTGTGTGATAGTGGGCACTACTCATTATCCTAAGATTAGATTTTTAAAGTTTTTTAACAAAGGGATTTAATCAGTGCCTGTGATGGGGGTTTGTAAAGAAATAGATCCATCTAAAAGTGTGGGCACTTCAGTGAGACACGTGGAGCAAATTATACAGAGTTTTTTGCAGCGATTTAAGCACTTAACTTAAAAATGAGGAGGATTTTTAAAAGGTAGGCATTTATGAGGAAAATGCTGCCATCCTTTAAATTGAAAGTGTTGTGTGCTAATATCTAGTTCAGCTGTAAAACAGAAGCAGCCCAATAGAGGGGCTGTGGCTAAGATTCTCACGATCAGAAGGCTAGAATGTGGGGCTGTGTGTGGTTACGGCATGCAAGGGGAATACTGTAAACACTTTAAGGCTTTCAGATATTTGTGATCAGAAATAAATCAAATGAAATAATATTACATGAAAATAATTAAACATAAGTAGCCATGTAGAAGGGCCATGGAGGTTCTAGGCTGAGGTGCTCGGGCTGGTCTGTGGGGCCATATGGCAGTTAAAGTGTGGGGTTAATAACAGCTATGGCCCACCTAGAGAGGGGTCAGTAACGGATCTATATTCAATGACCAAGGAGCCAGTTTATAGAAGGGGCCATAGATTAGACCAAATATTATGTATAAAAAGGTGTCAGGAAGTGATCATGCATTGTCAGTATGAGGGGGCTTAAATGAGCAGAATCATTAGGTTGAGTACCATAGGACTCTCTTGCAGATTCTGTGTTAAGTAACAGGGGTGAAGGGTAGAACACTTTAGCCAGGAACATGCATAATGTTTGGAAGGAACACATTAATCCATGTAGTATGGTGACAGCTGAGGACCATGATGCAGTAAAGTGGGGGATATATAAAGGGAAAGCTGGAAGTAGATAAGGTAATTCTTCCTCAGCGTTTGGAATTTAAATAAGTATTTATGAAAAGTAGAAAGCCAAAGCAGCCTGTTATATACCAGTAAAATCTTTTTAATTTGACCATTAGAAAACAGTCTTGACACAGATAATGCAGAGGTATCCATATACCATTCTACTAGTGAGATGAAAAAACCCAACCACAAAATAATTTAAAAAACAAATTGCCAATGTGGTAAGAAAAGTGGATGCCCAGTTGACCTCCATTAACTCACTTGATAGGTGATAACCAGAATAAAACAACACTGTCAAATCAACATGAAAAAAATAAAAATGAGGTGACCTATAAATGTGATAAAGTTCACACTTAACTGGTTGATAGTAGTTGAGTCATGGTAGACTTTTGCAAAAAGGTAGTTTGACCTAGTTAACCAAACAGGTCCATAATACTGAGAACAATGTAATAAATTAAAGTAATTGGAAATGCTGATGCTAAGGAGTATCCGAGAGTCACTACCATCTTATAGCAGGAAGAATTTGGTTGAAAATGGTCCAGAAGTCTGGTTTAGCAGAATGTGTGGTGGTCCAATTTTCCTAGGTTCAGAATGCCACTGATGGAGGTGCTCATGTTGAGTCCAGGGGTCTGCAAGCTGCCAGGCATATTTGAGTTCCTTCTTCTCTAAGTCGTCAATGATGCATCCCTGGAAACCTGTACTGGGGATGTGGTATATGATGTGAAACAGAAATAATTTATGGCTAGATTGGTTGCAGCTGTGTTTTGTCACAGCATTGGTGGAGGTGTTGTACCAGATGTCAGTCAGGTGTCCTCAGTTCTCATATTGAGTTTTTTAATTGTCTTCCTGATGCAGAATGCTTGGCATAGCTGACATTGGGCTCTGTATACGATGGTCTCCATGCTGCCCGCCAACCCCCATTACCTAACATGGAATCCGTAAGAGAATCCTAAGGGTACTTACCTTTGGTAGAACTTGGTGTTTGGGCAGTGGAAACCAGTTTGATTTCTCATGTAACAGCAGTAGTTACAAGTGGGAGTCCCACAGGGGTAGGTGCCAAGAGGTAGACTGGATTGTATATCCAGCTTGATACTTTCAACAAAGTCTCTGATATTTTTGTTTTTATTACATTGTTCTCATTGTTATGGACCTCCATTTAACTTGCTTGGCTGGATTTTCTCCGGTTCTCTGATTTTCAGATTTGGTATCTGATTTTTATCAAGTTTCTGTTTGGTTAACCAGGTCAGACCACCTTTTTGAAAAATTCTACCATGACTCAACTGCTATCAATCTGGTAAGTGTGAACTTTATCACATTTATAGGTCACTTCAATTTTCATTTTGTTACTATTTCCAGCTTTCCCCTTACATAACCCCACACACACACACACACACACACACACACACACACACACACACACACACACACACACACACACACACACACACACACACTTACTGGGTCACGGTCCTCAGCCATCACTGTAATACATGGATTAATTTGTTCCTTCCAAAAATTACGCATGTTCCCGATAAATGTGTTCTACCCCTCCACCTCCCTTACCTAACATAGAACCCGCAAGTGAATCTTAATGGTACTCAACCTAAAAATACTGTCCAATTAAGCCCTCTCATACTGACAATGCATGATCATTTCATAGGTTCATAGGTAGGTACTAGGCTATTGGCCCAAGGGCCTACGTATGCCTAGCCAACAAGGTTCCCTGGCTTACGTCACCCAAGAAAGTTATTTTCCTGTGCCACTGTCGAGCAGAGACACAGAAGTGTTCCCCGGGGTGTATTTCCTATTTCCCATCCACTCATCAAGATTTTTCTTGAAGAGTGCTAATGAAGAACTTTGCTTGACATAGATGGGTAGCCTGTCCCATAGTATAGGAAGTCTCTGGGATAGGAATTTATCCCTCCAGCATGTCCTGTTTATTGTGGTGACAAGGTTTAGGACCCTAGAGCGTGTAGCTCGGAGGGATTGGAAATTCTTTAGGTGTAGCATGTCCAACAGCTCTGGGTTTGACATAACTTTATATGTTAGGCAGAGATCGCCTTGGAGTAGGTGATATGCTACGGAGTAAAGCTGGAGATTTTTGAGGCAGTCAGTGTAGGGCATTTGTTTGAGGCCAGAAATCCTCTTTGTGAGGTACTTCTGTGGCCTTTCCAGCTGCTGCAGATGTCTTGTGAGGTACATTCCAAAAGGGGCGTTGTACTCTATAATGGGTCTAATGAGTGTCGAGTAGAGGGGAACAATGACCTCTTTTTTCCTGGATGAGAACCCTTTTATGACAAGGTGTGCCATGTAGAAGGACTTCCAGACTACTGTGGTGATGTGACTATCAAAGGAGAGACTACTGTCTACCTTGGTCCCAAGGTCTCTTATCACGCATTCAGTGTTAAGTAGATTGCTGCCTATGTGGTAGTTCATGGGTACAGAGTTTTTACCAAAGGGGATGACAATGCACTTTTTGGCATTGAGCTTGAGGCCATGGCTCTGACACCAGGCATCTGTCTCAGCGAGGCCCTTCTATAGGATGTCCACATCATTTGGGGACTTGACTATGGCTCCTAGTTTGCAGTCATCTGTGAACTTCGTTAGCCAGAGGCCTTCTGTGTTAGCCTGTACTTCAGAGAAGTAGATACCAAACAGAAGAGGTCCCAGGACGGAACCCTGTGGTACTCCACTTGTCACTGCTTTCAGGTCAGATTTGGAGTCTGCAACTTTTACAGTGTGGGTTCTGTCAGTGAGCCAGTTGGCAACCCATCTTGTGACATAGGGATTTATACCTAGTTTGGTGAGTTTAGCTATAATTCCAGAATGGGGGATGGTGTCGAAAGCCTTGGTGAGGTCAAGATAGGCTGAGTGAACCACCTTACCCTCATCTATGGCTTTGGTGACTGCATCAAAGAAGTTGATCAGGTTCAGGAGGCATGTTCTGCCTTTCACAAACCCGAACTGGGTGGGATCCGGAATTTGGAGGTTACCAATGTCTTTGTTTATGAGTTCCATGATGATACGTTCCATGCCTTGCAGACCAGGCTCGTCAGGCTAATAGGTCGATAGTTCCTGGAATCCGTGGTGGCTCCCCCTTTGTGGAGTGGGATAACTGCTGCTGTGCATCATTCAGTGGGCACAAAGCCTGATGCGAGGCTATTATTGAACATGGTGCTTAAGTGGGGAACCACTTTGTTCTGAAGTTCATGCAAAACACAGCCTGGGATGTTGTCCGGTCCCATGGATGCTGTGTTTTTGGCTTTAGAGAGTGCAGCTTTTACCTGCATAGTTGTGATTACAGGGACTCTGCATTCTTCCTGTATAGATATGGGCCCTAAAGTTAGCACTGAACCTATCTGCCAGAATGTTGGCAATATCAGTTGGTTCTGTAATTTTCGTGCCTTTGTGCTGTAACTCAGAGCAGATCTGGGTGTTGCCATCGAGATTCTTAACATAGCTATAGAATGATTTGTGGTTGTCCTTGGAATTAGTGGCAATTTTGTTTCATAGCTAGCTTTGGAGGATCTTATAAGGGATCTCAGCTTCTTACTGAGGCTGACCAGGGAGCTCCTCCACCCATGGGATTTTACTCTCTTTTCCCGACACCTTTCTATACATAATATTTGGTCTAATCTATGGCCCCTTCCATAACCTGACTGCTTGCTTCTTGAATATAGACCCATTACTGGCCCCTCTATAGGTGGACCATAGCCATTATTATCCTCACACCTTAATCACCTTATGGCCCCATAGACCAGCCTAAGCATCTCAGCCCAGAAACTCCACAATCCATCTGTGTGGTAACCAGCACTTAATTATTTTCATATAATATTATTTCATTTGATTGCAGTGGTGGTGCTGCGGTAGCGTTGTCGCCTCATAGCAAGACATTGTCCCGTTCAATTCTCAGCTAGAGCGTCTTCTGTGTGGAGGCATATGTGAATGGGGCGTGCCTTCATTGAAGGTTGTGCATCAGGGCTGGTAACCCGCAGTAAAATCCACTACCAATCATTAGCGGACCGGAGTTCCGCTGTGGCGACCCCTAACCGGGAAAAGCCAAAAGACACAAACAAACAATTATTTCATTTGATTTATTTCTGATCACTAACATCTGAAGCCCTTAAACTGTTTCTAGCATTCTCCTTGCATGCCATCAGCACACACAATCCCACAGTCTGGCCCTCTGATCTCGAGAACCTCAGCCACATCCCCTCTATGGCACTGATTCTGTTTTTTAGCTCATCTAGATATTAGCACACAACAATTTCAGTTTAAAAGATGGCAGCCTTTTCCTCATAACTGATGCCTGCCTTTTAAAAATCCTCCTCCCCAGCACAGTCACTGGTTAAATCCCTTTGTTAAAAAAAATTAAAAATCTAATCTTGGGATAACGAATAGTTCCCACAGCCTGCATGCTATTACATACTGTCTTGCACACTAAAACACCACATCACTTCCCTACCAGCCCTCCATTTTGTTATTCCCCAGCTATACTTTTCCAGGGCACTTTAGCCAAAAAAACGCGAGGCTCTAGTGCCTACAGTCTTTCATTATACACTCAGAACCACAGGTCTCCTGTGAGGATCTTAAACTAAATTTACCATTTTCCCCTTCTTCTCACATCCCTACCTGTAAGCAAACATGGTTATCCTACATAATTTAAATTAATTGCAAACCTACTAGTTATGGTGCACTTTGACATTTGATTTGCAATGGCACGGTTTACCACAGGTTTGTTTCCATGGGTGGGCAGGTTTTCATACACCCATAATTTTAAAGTATTAAAAGCATAGGTCCTGCATGCACACATTTGATTCATATAAACACCAGCTGGAAACATCCACATGCTATGCTGAACCACGTGGCCTCAAAGTGAATAAATTAGGAATATGGATTCTTTACAGGCTACAGTCTCGAACATTTGTAGCTCAATGATGTTCCCTTCAAAACTGTTGAATGTTTTTTCTAAACAATGAAATGATCCCTTAGGCAGATTTGAAGGAGCATTTTATAAGGGAAAGTGCTGGCAAATGATAGTGCCTATGTCTTAATGTTTGTTTTTCTATTTACATGGTTGAGCTTCCCTCACAATGCTACTTTTTCATTCCATCTTTGATTTGTAATAATTTCCAACACTGTACAAATAATGAGTTTTTATATATAAATATAAATAAAAATAAAAGTATTGCTTTCTTTTAAAATAAGTTAATATTGAAAGATATTATGTAATGGTTTTCCAAGTACTCTGGATGCCATTCTAGAATATAGCAATAACCCACGCCTGGGTGTGGGTAATGCGGGATTTAACCACGGTTGGCGTGGTTTGGTCCCGAGGGCAAAGCCCTCGGGACCAAACAAAGACAACCATGGTTAAATCCCGCATTAACCACACCCAGAAGTGGGTTATTGCTATTATACAATGACATTATTTAAGAAAAGAAATAATTACTTTTCTATGGCATTGTATAATGCCTCTTTGCTGCCCTTCCGCAGCTGTCTGGTACTCCGCGGCAGTTCTGATGTACTACGCATGCCTACTCAGTACATCAGTGCTGTGGGCAAAAGCAACGGAGAACGCAAGATCTCCATTGCTTTTACTGTTGCTATGTTAAATGGGTTTAACATAGCGAGACAGCTTTAAAATAAGCAACGGAGATCTCCTTATTTTAACCCATTTAATATTATGTTAAAGGAGTTTAAAAAGCAACGGAGATCTGCGTTGCTTTTTTTAAACCTGTGTCGCTATGTTAAACTCTTTTAACATAGCGAGACAGTGTTTTATACTAACGGAAAAAGTCCGGGAAACCGGACCTTTTTCCGTTAGTATATTGAGGGATTTACAATGGGCACGCTTATTGGGCTGGCCAATCAGCGTGCACGTTTTAGAGGAAGAATTGTATAATGGGGGATAACTAAGGATCCTGCCCCATGGAGTGTCACTTCACCACTGGTATGCCCCAGGGGCAGATACCTCCTCACACACACTCTTCCTTCCCAGGCTATAGATGGACTCCAAAATCCCAAAACTTGTCACACAGCATACAGTGCTGGTCTGCCTTTACCTTCAAATACGTGAATAAAGGTCACACTGCTAGGAATCTAATGGCATACAGAATATTTCTTCATTCTTTCCTTTCCACTGGGTATCCAGTGAAATTGATCAACTTGCTGTTTCATAACAAAAAAGGTCTGATATTCCACTGTCAGCTACTGAGCTCTAGAGAAAAGGATCAGAAATTTACAGGAACAACTCAAGTGGCTCTCTGGCTTGGACAAGACAAGCATAACCCCTACAACTCCTGCTCTAGGGTCAACATTATCTTCTTATTGACCCCACTACGTATTGCAAGGCTAGTTATACTGTGCCTGGCAAAAGGGTAGCCCTGGTTTATAGACATCTTAAATGTTAATTAAATAAAGGTGTTTAAAAATAATGGGCTGGATTAGTAAGATATCAAGGAGAATAGTTATCTCTCTGCAGTCATCAGATAAGCCATTTATGATGTGATGGGCAGTGCTTGTAATGACTTCAGCAGATACATGGTGATCAAAGTTTAAACTGTTGTCTGTCATTCTCCTTAGCTCTTTAACAATAATATTTTTATATTATATAACCAACTGTTTTGTAATCTTTGGTTACATCCCTTTTGCCAAGTGTCTTAATGCCACATTTACTGTCATAATCATGCATATGAACCTGAATTGTATTCCATGCAGGCTTCTGGAAACATAGTGAAATTCCTTCAAAAATGACCTGTATTTCTACAGGTTAATCAGATTTAGTTTATGAGGCTACACTATAAATACTGAGCTTTACTAGTCCACGGCTGTATTCCTTTAGTAATACCGTAGTACTCAGTACTCAGACAATGGAGCATTCTTTAAAGGCAGCAAAATCTTACTTCTCGTATTAAATAGAAACCAGGAAAAAAGAATCAATACTTTTCTGTAATCAGATGATATTTTTTTAGTAAGACTGATTTGAAAATGGCCAAATTGCAAGTAGGAGGGAAGTAGTCATAGGTTCATAGGTTCATACTAGGCTATCTGCCCAAGGGCATTTATAAGCCTAGCCCATAGTTATGTGGCTTTCGCCACCCCTTTAGTTTGAATAAAAACTATGCCTATCATTTTGCTGTGCCTCTGTCAAGCAGTGACACTGAAGTAATCCCTGGGGTATATCTGCAATCTCCCATCCATTGGTCAAGATTCCTCTTGAACAAGGCCAGAGAGGTGCTCTGCCTCACATGTACCGGGATTTTGTTCCACAGCATAGGGAGTCTCTGGGTGATGAATCTGTCCCTCCAGCATGTTCTATTTATAACCGTGTCAAGGTTTAAGTCTCCCGCCTTGTGGTTCTGAGGGATCTAGATTTTTTGAGGTGAAGCATATTCAACAAATCTGGGTTTGACATGGCCTTATATGTCAGGCACAGGTCACCTCTGAGCAAGCGGTATGAGACTGAATAGAGCTGGAGTTCTTTCAGTCAGGCAGCATAAGACATATTTTTGAGACCCTTTATCCTTTTGGTGAGGAACTTTTGGGGCCTTTCAAGCTGCAGCAGGTGTCTGGTCAGATACATTCCGAACGGGCATTGTACTCAATCATAGGTCTAATGAGTGATGAGTACAGGGGACGATGACCTCCCTTGATCTAGATGTGAATCCCTTCATGATCAGGTGGGCGATATAGAAGGTTTTCCTAACTACTTTAGCAACATGAGTGTCAAGCGAAGGCTACTGTCAACCTGGGTCCCCAGATCCCTGATGACTTTTTCTGTGCTCAGTGGATTGCCACCTATATGGTAGCTAGGGGTAACCTTGTTTTTCCCGAAGGGTATGACTATGCATTTTTGGCGTTTAACTTCAGGCCATGGCTCTGGCACCAGTTATCTGTTTCTGTGAGGCCCTTCTGGAGGATATCTGTGTCAGATGTGTTTTCGGCTATGGCCCAGTTTGCAGTCATCTGCAAACTTTGTCAGCCATAACCCTCCTGTGTTTGCTTGTACTTCAGAAAAGTAGATGCCGAACAAGAGTGGACCCAGGACTGAGCCCTGTGGGACACCACTTGTGACAGGCTTTGAGTCTGACATGGCTCCAGCAACTCTGACCCTGTGGGTTCTGTCACTTAGCCAGTTTGCAACCCATCTTGTGATGTATGGGTTTACATTCAAGCTGATGAGTTTTTCGATGATACCTGAGTGGGGTATTGTGTCGAAGGCCTTTGCCAGGTCGAGGTAGGCTGTATGGACTGCCTTTCCCTCATCAATGGCCTTGGTGACTGTCTCGAAAAAGTCAACCAAGTTTAAGAGGCAGGATCTGCCTTTGACAAAGCCAAACTGGGTTGGATCCAAAGTCTGCAAGTTCCCTATGTCTTTATTTATGAGTTCCATTATGATCCTCTCCATGGCTTTGCAGATAAGGCTTGTCAAGCTAATGGGGCGGTAATTTTCAGGGTCTGTGGAGGCACCGCCCTTATGAAGTGGGACCACAGTCGCCGTGTGCCACTCCTTGGGTACGTATCCTGAGGTGAGGCTAAGATTAAACAGCTGTCCTAACTGTGGATTTAATTCCTCGTTGAGTTCGTGAAGCACACAGCCGGGGACACCATCCGGTCCCATGGATGCTGTGTTTTTTGCCTTAGTGAGGGCAGTTCTCACCTGGGCGTTGGAGATGTTTGGGGGGCTACAATCCTCTGGAATAGATATCTCTCCTTTGGGGGAGGGAGAAGTTTGCACTGAACCTGTCAGCCAGTATGTTGGCAATGTGTGTAGGTTCAGTAATTTTCACATCATTTTGAACTAATTCTGAGCATATCTGGGAGTTTCCTCCTAGGTTTCTAACATAGCTAAAGAAGGCCTTATGATTCTCTTTAGAGTCCTTGGCGATTTTTCTCTCAAAATTTGCCTTGGATGATTTTATGAGAGCTCTTAGTTTTTACTTATAATGATCAAAGGTGTCTTACCTTTCAAGGATTTTGCTCTATCTTGTAGTAGCTTCCTCCTTTTGTTGTAGAGCTTGTTTATGGCTGGGGTCCACCAGACTGGATGCTTGCCTTTGGTACAGAGAGTCTTAGTTTTGTTTGGGATTGCCTGATCCATGCAGTCCTGTAGGTGCTGGTAGAAGGCATTTGTAAGTGATTCAGCGGTTTGAGTAATGTTTACCACTGGCTCAGGGGCCTTAAAGGAGACCACACTAGTTTTAGAAGTGTGAAATCGGCTTTTAGAAGTTTTTCACTGTGGTCTTTTTGTTTCAGGTGGGGCGGATGAGGAGCTGCAGCGAGATTAGTTTATGATCTGATCTCACCAGTGAGGGGTATACTTTCGGTGTTGAACATTTTGATCCCATGTTCGTGATGATGAGATCAAGTATGTTTTCTCCTCTTGTGGGGATGGTGACTAGTTGTTCCATGGCATTTGAGTTTATGAACTCCAGGAATCTTTGGGTTAGAGTGTCCGGGCTTGAGTAGTGTTCCCAGTCTATATTAGGGTAGTTGAAGTCACCTAGTATGATGGTGTTTGGAGATACATTTATCCCCTCCAATGTTTTCAGGAAGGCCATGTGAGGTTCCTGAGTTTGAGAGGGTGGCCTGTAACATGCTACAAATTGCAGAGCAGTCTTGCCTATGGTTAATTACACCTGGATGGTCTCCGATGCATCATGCGTTGCCACCAACCTTGAGGTGTGGGTGTCCTTTATGAATATGGACACCCCTCCTTTCTTGGTGTTGTCCGGATTTTGGGGCCGAACGCATGATATGAGGTGAAACCTGTTAGTGCTGGGGTGCTCTCAGGAGCCTTGAACCAGGTTTCTGTCACAGCACAGACATCGATGTTCTCCATACTGAGAAGGGCCTCGAGTGCGTGCATCTTGAGATTGAGACTTCTGGCATTGAGCAGCATTACCCTTAGTTTTTTCCTTTTGGTGTTCTAGGGTGGTAGGTTTAGAATTTGAGCCTTGCCTAAAAAGGCACTATGGGGTGGCAAGAGCCTTTGCCAATATCCGGAAGCCCAGGGTGACAGGTGCAAGCCGTCCCTTCATGAAGCAGCGTGGCTTGTCCAGCATGTCATCCCAGGCAGACAGACATTGGATCCCCTTTGAATGACACCAGAATTTAAGCCAATTATTAAAGCTGATCATCTTATCACTGTATTGTGGCATCATTCTAGGTGAAAGTAGGATACTGCTCAAGGTCAGGGTCATACCTGCCTGGGCTACATAATCAGAGAGCTCCTCGATGTCCCTTTTCATGTAGTCCAAGGAGGTGCGTCTCAGGTCGTTGACACCAGCGTGGACAATGACTGAGTCGCACTTGTACCTGCTGTTGAGAGACCTGAGTGCTTGCGTTATGTGGCGGATTCTAGCGCCGACAGGCAGCTTACTGTGACCTTCTCTTTACTCAGTCTGGTGAGCGGGACGTCAGTGTGTCTGACTATGGAATCACCAATGACAAGTGTGTCTGGCATTTTGTTTGGCCTTAAGGGCTGTGACTGTTTGACACTCTTACTGTGTGGTCTATGTGTTGCATGTGTTGGGTCGTGAGGTGGTAGTTGTTTGGGTGTCTGCTTTGGTGGCCTCTGCTGTTTTGGTAAATTTTTGATCAGAGCCTCCGAGTATGTCTTTGTGTGAGTATGTGTATGATTTGAAGTTGTGATGGTACCATGTGTGACTGGGTATGTATTGTGTGTGGTTACCTTCTCCTCCTGCCTGGTCTTACCAGTCCTATGTTGAGAGAGCTCAGCCTCCAGTTTGGCCGTATAGTTGCATCTCTCGCATGTATTTGTGTTTTGTGGGAGAAGGAGAGGATTATCTGTGTACATGAGGCAATTGTAACATTGCCTCAATATTCCAAGGTTCACCAGTTGAGCTGGAGAGGACACTAGCAACTGATCCCTCGACATACTAGAAGTAGTAGATAAAGAGACTTTCAAAGGACTCCGGGGGAAGTGGGTTTTAGGTTGGTGGGGTACTATCTATAATAAGAGTGCTTTATCAAGGTGCAAGTACTGTAGGAGTAAGTGCTAGGCTTTACAGATAGAGAATAGTCTACTAGGGAATCAAGTAGAGATGAACTTTTCAGTTATAGGATATGCTGGTTAGATCAGCAGTACAGCTCGAGGAAGGTAGTTCTAAGGGAAAATTGGAAGAGTGGAATTTAGATGGCCCAAATAGTTTAACCTTGTTTAACCGCCGCTGCTCTTGTGTGCAACAGTGGTAACTCCGCTAAATCGGCTTACAGCGTTTAGCGTGTTTTATAGCAGGGGCTGAAAGGAGCTAGGAATTGGCCCAAAACGACCAATGGACTACTAGTTTATGGCTGAAACTTCACCAAATCGGACAAAAAGGCTGCTCAGTGCTTCCCACTCCCACTGGTAAGCAAAGAAACTTCCCTCCTTCCTAATAAGGCAATGGATCAGTAACAGGAACTAAAAACAAAGCCCAGGGATCAGCAACTCTGAAACTGGACTACTCTAGTTCAGTAAGGCAGGAAAACAAGAGATTTTTTGTTTTTTTACAGAGACAAGGAAAAAAAAACAGACAATAAATGCTATAAATGCTGTAAATCGGCTAGCGCACTTTAGTGTGTAGCCTACAAAAAAAATTTGCAACAATTAGTAACTTAAAGTGCAATAAACAGTGTAAAATGCAGAAATCACTTAAAGTAGCAGTAAAACAGGCGAAATGCAGTCGCTAGCTTAATAACAGTGGGAAAGCCACAAAAAAATACTTATATCTGGTAGAAAGTCACTCTTTTAGCTCTCTGCTGCTTGGATCACTCTGCAGGCCACCACGAGGATCTGTGCTGAGTTGGTACAAGCTGGAAAACGTGTTTAGTGTGTTTTATAGCAGGGGGCTGAAAGGAGCTAGGAATTGGCCCAAAACGACCAATGGACTACTAGTTTCTGGCTGAAACTTCACCAAATCGGACAGAAAGGCTGCTCAGTGCTTCCCACTCCCACTGGTAAGCAAAGAAACTTCCCTCCTTCCTAATAAGGCAATGGATCAGTAACAGGAACTAAAAACAAAGCCCAGGGATCAGCAACTCTGAAACTGGACTACTCTAGTTCAGTAAGGCGAATTTTTTTTTTTGTTTTTACAGAGACAAGGAGAAAAACAGACAGTAAATGCTATAAATGCTTTAAATCGGCTAGCGCACTTTAGTGTGTAGCCTACAGAAACAATTTGCAACAATTAGTAACTTAAAGTGCAATAAACAGTGTAAAATGCAGAAATCACTTAAAGTAGCAGTAAAACAGGCGAAATGCAGTCGCTAGCTTAATAACAGTGGGAAAGCCACAAAAATACTTATATCTGGTAGAAAGTCACTCTTTTAGCTCTCTGCTGCTTGGATCACTCTGCAGGCCACCACGAGGATCTGTGCTGAGTTGGTACAAGCTGGAAAACGCGTGTTTAGCGTGTTTTATAGCAGGAGGCTGAAAGGAGCTAGGAATTGGCCCAAAACGACCAATGGACTACTAGTTTCTGGCTGAAACTTCACCAAATCGGATAAAAAGGCCGCTCAGTGCTTCCCACTCCCACTGGTAAGCAAAGAAACTTCCCTCCTTCCTAATAAGGCAATGGATCAGTAACAGGAACTAAAAACAAAGCCCAGGGATCAGCAACTCTGAAACTGGACTACTCTAATTCAGTAAGGCAGGAAAACAAGAGATTTTTTTGTTTTTTTTACAGAGACAAGGAAAAAAAAACAGACAGTAAATACTATAAAAACAATTCACATGCAGTGCAAGCTGGCACACTTGAGTATGTAGCAATATTAGTCCGCACACAGTATGAAAAAAATGTAATTAAATTAAAAAGGACTAAAAGCAAGTGCAGAAAGGGTTTATTAGATAGAATGCGGTAAAGAGATGGGACTGGGGGAGTGTCCTAGATCAAATCTACAGTGGGGCGGGCACTGCAAAAGCCACCAAAATTAAACTACATCCAAGAACAGGGAGGGGTGGTGGGGAAGACAGTTTCAACAGAGCTAGATCTGAGGAATCAGTCCAAGTTATAACAACCACTATAAAATGCAGGAAATATACTTAAATCAGCTTATGTCCAGTTGATGTATGCAGACAAATCTCAGTAGCAAGCAACTCTACTTAAAATGATTACCAGAGATGTAACCAACACAGGTTTTAATGTTAAATCACTCACTGTAAAATAAGGGACTGGAGGATTTGCTTCATATCTAATTAACATGCAAACAATTACAGTAGAATACATTATTATTTGCTTGTCCTAGCAATACAATGCATGTGGATGTAGACCACAGTGTGTAGAGTCACAAAAAGCACCAGAGTCCGTGAAAATATTGAGAAACAAAACTAATCATTCATTACATTTATGTCTGTTACTTTTTTTGCATTAAAGAAAAACATTTGGAATTGAAATAAAATAAAAGTTGTATCTTCCATGTTCTTTGCACATGAATTAATAAATCAGAAACACTAATTATTGTTCACAGTTTTCAGTTTCTCTGTATATTGCCTTATTGCTGAAAACTCTCTTTCTATATTCTTTCATTTTCAGCTGAATCTAAAGTCCATCCTGAGAGTTTATAAAATTTGGCTTTAGGCTGCAGACAAGAATTACCAACTGTTAAAATTTTCACAGGACACAACACATCTGGGCAGTTGAGTCCAATGAGGAGAAAACATGAGAAAGACACATGCCTTGCCATCTTAGGAGATATATTATTTTGTACCATCCTTGTTAATCTTGCAGAAAAATTACAGTACTATGTCTGAAAAAATAAAATGTAAAACAACAGTAACAGGAAAAAATCTACAAAATAATAATATAGATGATTATGATCAGGTCTGTGATCATAACCAACTCACTGTATGTTCAGAACACCCATATCAAGACATTCACCCAAGGGTGAGGAGGAAGCATAGCTTGAAAAGTGAATATTGGAAGACAGACATGATCATGACCTGATCATAAATCCTCGTAGTAAATGTAGCTCTGCTTGTACTACTAGTTACAGAAAAATGTGTGGTGGGAGGAAAATGCTGACAGAAAAGGTGGAAAAAGGGGAAGAGAAGCAGAAAAAAACACACAAGGTAGCCAGAAAATGGATTTTTTTATTTGTGGATATTTGCCCTTTGTGTGTGTGTGTGTGTCTGTGTGTGTGTGTGCATATATATATATATATATATATATATATATATATATATATATATATAAAAACACACACAGACACACACACACACACACACAAGTAACATTGTATGTTAATTTATTTAAGCTAACAATCATTGTAACATACTTATCATACAAGAACCTCAAGAAACACAGCCAGGGAACGTCACTAGCAGAATCAAATAGATAAATCCTTTATTGAAAAATGACACCACATGTAAAAACAAGCGCTTTCGCTCCGTAGAATACCGAGCTTTTTCAAGTATTCTACCGAGCGAAAGCGCTTGTTTTTACGTGTGGTGTCATTTTTCAATAAAGGATTTATCTATTTGATTCTGCTGGTGACGTTCCCTGGCTGTGTTTCTTGAGGTTCTTTGTTTCGTTTTACTTTTTGGAGTTTCAGTCATACTTATATAACAATTCACATGCCCCACACACACAGCACATTCAGTCAAAAAACAGGCACAGCCACACATTCCATTCTATTACCAACTACAACACACATGCACACACACACACACACACACACACACACACACACACACACGCATTAACATCCTACAGCATATATACAAACAAACATATAAATACAGCAAACAGCTTTTAGCCCCCCCCACCCCACACTTCTGATATCCCTGCAACTTTCTATATACCAACCCTAAGATTACACAACAGCAGGGAAAGGGTATATATCCACTCCCTGCTATTCTGTGCTCTTACATAGCACAAGCAGAGCACCTTTCTGTCACCCGTGCATGATTTTTGATTACTTCTGCATTTGATAAATCCTACCACAAGTGAAAATATTCAAATGGCTAAGCATTCAGTGTTTTATACACACACACACACACATATATATATACCCACACACACACACACATATATATATATATATATATATATATATATATATATAAAATAAGATAAGGGTAAGAATAGAGGGATGCAGAGATAGTCAGCTTGGGGGTGCTGGACAACAAACAAGATATGGGGAATCACACATAAGGGAGGAACCCAACTAGACTGATAAGTAGGACATGGTACAAGGGGTCTGACAAACCACCCCACAGGTTAGCACACCCCAACAGTCAATCATCCATGTGCAGGCTATGCCTCTGGCGGCCCAATGGTTGGGGCTGGCAAGTTACATGTTTCTATCAGCCATGTCAGGAGGCATTCCAAGGTGTCCAGGTGGTGTCTAACTGCCAGGGCACCTTGAACACAATCAACTTCTGCACCTGATGCATGGTGACAACAGTAGACCCATCCAGGTTACTCTCAGAAGAGGAACCTCCACTCATCTAAGAGGTGGTTAAGGAGACCAACAGTGGACCCCCCAATTCACTTGCTGGATGGTAGACCTGGTGACCACTAGTGACCCAGCGCTAGACTCATCAGCTAGTGCAGAATCAGATGCCTACCACCACTCCTCTTAAGCAACCATGGGTGGACCTGTAAAAGGATGAGATAACAACAAAAAGACAAAAACTAGCGCACATAACACACATCTATGTTATAGATGTACACACCTATGTTACAAATAGTACTGTAATGCCACACTGAAGAAATGTATATAGTATGCATATCCTGCTGCCAGGAGGGCCACTCAGTCCCCCTGACTGAGGCAGGTGTCCTTATTAAGATCTCAATCCCTGACAGCTTCAAAACAATTTGGAGATAACTTAGTCCACAGCTCAGCCTGTGAAAAGAAGAAGAAGAAAAAACAATAAAAAGGTGACACATTCTACTTAACCTCTGATTCCCACTGACAAATCAGGTCAAGAAGGGTCAGTGGCCCAACAGGTAGCACATGCCCTTTGATGTTTGAAGACCAGAAGGCTGTAGTATCCATTTCCATTCCAGATGATTGGATTGTTGCCACTGCAGTACAGCATTAGGGCTGTGTTGCACTCCTGAGTCTGTCATCTTTTGGATGAGAGGTTAAATCAGGGTCCCATCTACTTGAGTGGGTGGAAGCTAAAGCAGATGTAAAAGATTCCACAGCACCTGTTGTAAAGAGTAGGGGGGGTATTGATATATATATATACATATATATATATATATATATATATATATATATTACATATTATTTACGTTACATTATTTACATCAATTTACAAATCTACATACAGTATAAACTTCAATTTAAGCATTTCCCCCCACACATTTATCCACAACCAAAACATTATTTTCTCCAGAATCTTTGTCAATTTTCCACTGTATTTGATTTCATTTAGTCTTATACAGTCCATGAAACATAAAATATTACTCTCTCTATTTTCTTTACTTCTTCCTGTTTTCATTCACCATAATAACCAACTTCTATGATGTCCATATTTATTTGCTCAGATTTTAACAAACTTTTCACCCTATTATGTTTACATATTTCTTTCCACAAATTATTAACTCTTTCCCATTTCAAAAACACATTCTCAGTAGTCTCAAACTCTCCACATTTATTACATATTCTATCTTGCTTGTTTCTTGTATGGCATATTTGCCTTAACTGGCAATTTTCTAATAGACAATCTCCATAAAAAATCATTACATTCTTTAATCTTTTTATAATTATTATATCACATCATTATGGCTTTTTCTTATCTATTTCTAAATCTTTCCATGGATCAATGCAGTAAAATGCTTTCATAATATTTAAGTACCATTCCTTTCTAGTTTTCTCACATATATTATTTTTTATTTTCCATAACACAATTTTGTTTTGGTACTCTTTCATTTCTTCATTCACAGTGCTTTTACTTCTTTTTTTTTCTTCCATTCCTTCCCACAATTCTTTGTATTTATAATATACTAAGTTTTTATTTTCCTTCATAATTCCTTTTAATAACTCATATAAAATTAAAGATGCTGCATGTACTATTGGGTTTATTAAACCCAAGCCTCCTTGCTCTTCTTGCATATGTAGAATCCCTCTCTTGACTGGATTCAGTCTAGAGCCCCATATAAAAGAAAATAAAATCATTATTAGTTCCTTTTCATAATTAATAGGAATCATATAGATGTTAGCAACATAAGCAATTGTTCCTATTATCATGGTGTTCAACAAGTGTGTTTTTTCTATATGAAAATCTGTATGATTTAAAAAAGTAGTAATACCCTTTACTTCTTTGAAAACATTATCCCATTGTTGTTGTCTGTATTCATTCCTTCCAAATATTATTCCTAATATATCCATATATTGTTCAATGAACTCAGTAACTCCTATCATACCTTCAAAACCAAATCCTTTCCTTTTCTCTTTCTTTATACTTAAACCATGTTTTTAATTCTAAAAACACTTTTTTATATTTTTCATTCACTTCTTCCATCCTTACTTTATTTTTAACAATTAATACATCATCCGCATAAATATATATTATTGGCAATTGTACTTCCTTCATCATTTTGTATCCACCGCTACTTGACATTTTTTTAATTTCTTTCACTATTACATTCATAACTAATGAGAAAATTATACTACTAGCTGGGCAGCCCTGCTTTATTCCACATTCTATTTTTATTTCTTCCCCAAGCCAGACATTTACATTTAGTTTTACATAGTTCCTTTCATAAACAGATTTTATTACTTGCAATATTTTTTGCTTGCATTATATGCCTGCAAAATTCCCCATAATGATTTATATTGAATATTATCATAAGCTTTACTTATATCCCCTATCATAACATTCGCTTCTACATTTTTATTTGTGATACCATCAATTATTTCTTTTATTATCCATAATAACTCCTGACTTCCTTTTCCTTTTCTTCCAAATACATTTTGGTCATCTATTCTATCCACTTTTTGTAACTGTTTTGTTATTATTCTTGTAAACATTTTATAATCCATCCCCAGGATTCATGAACAGTCCGTGCAAGAACAGTCTATTCTTGCACGGACTGTTATGTGTAGGAATACAGCAGCAGCATGCCCAACATATTAATGAGGGCACGCTGCTGTATTCCTACACCTACATGATCCATGTACGAGTGTAGGGGGCATTTATAAGTCCTGCATGGACACTTAAACATGCCCCCTGCACTCAGAAAGTGCTTCAAACTAGGAAGTAGCATAATATTAGAGCCTGGCTCTAATATTATGCATTATTTCAGTGTCTGCAGACACTGAAATGTAAAACTAGTTTGCAGCCAGTTAACCCTGCTGCAGCTCTGCTGAAACTAGCTAAGGATTGCTTAAGCATGAAAATATAAGCAATCCTTAGCAACTGTAAGCTTTGCTTAGCTGGTTTAAGCCTTGCTAAGTGGATTTGCATGGAGCTAAGCATAGCATAGCATATTTGAAAATTGTAGAAACAAAACCAACTGCTGTAAGTAACCCACACAAAACGTCTCCAACAAACCAAATAACAAAAAATATTAAATAAAATGAGACGCAGAAGGCTGTAAACTCCAGAATAAGGCCTTTACTCAGTGCAAAAACACAAGCGCTTTCACAGTTAAGCTTCTTCAGGTGTAAATAAGCACTAATAAAACACACCTTTATATCCAAGAGGTATATCACATGATACAAAGTCATATGACAATAGGCCTATATAAATCAATTATATCATGAACAACTTATCTAAAACTTTATTAATACAAAAATATATAAAAAATAAAGAAAACATGTATAAAAAACTATCATATGAACATATATATGCATAGCTTATATAAAAAAAGCATATATTTAAACTAAATGCTCAACGTTTCAAGGGCCTACTCTTTAGTCTTGGTCTCAAAGGAATACATTCATTGAGACCATGACCATCAGTACTCCTAAGTCTGGTAATCCAAGCTCTCAGTTCTATTACTGATGTCACCCTGTCTCAAGTTCTCATAAGTCAGACCTATCACTCTAAAATTAAAAACATGGGAACTGTCTGTATTGAGAACATGTCTAGCAAGTGCATTGGTCTTATTTCCCTTCTTAATATTATAACAATGTTCCCTAATATGTTCCTTAAGACATCTGTCTGTCTTGCCAACATAGAATTTGGCACAGACCATACAACAAGCAAGATAAACAACATGTTTACTGTTACATGTAGCTGAAATCCTAAAAATATATTCTCTACCTTGATCAGGGTGAAGAAATGTCATACTACTTTCTATATAACAACACCAATTGCAGTGTCCACATGGATTGGTGCCACTATTACCACTGTCATGTCTATGTCTATACATATGTTGCTACCAAAACTTACTGTTGGGATCTTTGTTCTATTGTGGTTATTATATTTGAAACTGTGTGAATACTAACATACCTTGTTGAATAACCATTGTTGTTGGCCTGTTGCCATAAATATAACCGACATGCTGTTGCAATCCTGACTGCCATTCCATTTCTCCCTGCGTTCTGTTTGCCATGCCACTGTTACAATTCCATTGTTCTGGGTCAGTTGGAACACCCATGCATGCTGTGTTGACTAATGTTGAAATGTTTTGTTCATGATTAACCAATACACCTTGTTAATTCTCACTCCATAGCATGTTCGGGAAGACCGCTCCCACCCCACTTGGCCAAGGCACCGGGTCCTAGCATGTCTGGGAGCCAACCTGGACCTCCCTTATCTGCTGTTCCTGCACCACCCTCAGGTGGAACCACTGCAGGGGATGGGACTCGACCCCCTCCTGCACACAGGAGCTATGAGGATCTTGTCAACCAGCAAGAGGTCCGTGGGATGGTGTGCAGTGTCCTCCAGTCAGAGCTGGATGAACGACTGCACCAGGTGGAGGGCAGACTGGCGCAGCTTGAGGGGCAGACAGCCCCTCCAGCTCAGCCCCTCCCAGCACAGCCACCTTTGGGGCCATGAAGGAGTAGTGGTGACTGCCATCAGGTGAGGACATCAGACCCACAACTACCATCTAGGGGGCTCATGAGCATCTGATTCCCAACCACCCTCCCCGTCCAAGGTATCTCCCCACCATGTGTCACACACCACCCTGTCTGCTGTCTTGTGTGTCTTGTCAGTCTGCAAATGCAACCTCTCCTACCAAACATTCCTACCCACACTTACCTACACTCCTTTCCCAACATCCCACTCTCACCTTTAAAAAAAAAAGGGGCATTTGCCCAAAAAAAAAAAATTACGTCCCATACATAGCTCTGCATTTTGCCCAGAGACACGGTCCCCTTACTCAATCTACCCCACTAATTATCATCATTTTATGTCACACAAACCCCTCCATGTGGGGTGTGAGGCTCTAAATTCCAAATTGCCCACAGTCGTATCAGCTGTTTCTGTCGAAGAAATGCAGAGCTATGGTCCTTTCCTACACCAGTCCTGCACATCCTTATCTGCTTCGCATCCTGTTTTACCCCCTGCTTGCCCCCATTTTACCACTTTCCTGTCTCCCTTTTTTCTTTTCTTTATTTAAAATTAGCGCTTGCTTAAGCAGACGTAAGCTGACCTAAGCGAAGCCAAGCGGATGTAAGCGTTGCTTAGCTCAGAGCAAACCCATGCAAACCCACTTACAATTGCTTAAAAGTGCCTTAATCACTCTGTACCCAACAGCCCTGGTTCTGCCCAGCAACAAAAAAATCAGCCCTTGCAAGACTTGAACCCAGGACACTGCACACCACAGCCACAGCAATCTACCA